>NW_026558600.1:0-150050 GCF_026930045.1 Uloborus diversus
CCGTACATCACCGGCTTGTTATCTGCTGAGAGAATAGTTTTCTGAAGTTAATTTTTCCTCGTTTGTAGCCTGTTGCTTTATCCAAAAGGTATGCAAGTGGCATTTCGATAGCTCAAATAATTGCTGAATTATCTTAGCTGAAAAACCAGCCAAAAATTGATTTTGTCAATTTTGTCCCAATTTCAAAAAGCAATATCTCAAAAGGGTCCTCTTATTTTAGTTTTCCTTCACATCATTAAAAAGAGCACACTTTTATTAACTAAGAAACGTTAGTTTCATTTTCGAGACGCACCCAATAAAAAAGAATAATGTACGTAATTAAAAAATATGTGCGTCATTTCATGTGAAATCAACGAAAAATATTAGATCTTACAAATTCGTGTCAAACAATTCTAAATAAATATATATATATATATATATATATATATATATATATATATATATATATATATATATATATATATATATATATATATATATATATATATATATATATAATACTGGATCTACTGAAAAAGAAAAGAAAAAAAAAGGGGAGGGGGATCTATTGTAGCTGAGTTTTGACAGGAAATAAAATCTGTTTTAAATATTTTAGACCGTTAGTTTTTGTGTGAGCGTCCCTCCAACAGCCATGGTAAAAAGTGACATTCCGGTTCCTGGAAACGAAGAAAAATATATGTGTTAATTTGAAAGTAGTAACTTCAGGTAAAAAAAAAAACTCAATAACAGGACGAAGCCATTTCCTCAAATATTTTCCATGGTATTACAAATCACATGAGGGGACGGGAGCATGGCCACAGCCCTCTCATCCAAAAAATGAAGTAAATACATATAACTGGTTTAATCTGAAAGTAATAAATTTTTAGAATAAAAACCCCGATTGCAGAACGAAACTATTTCTTCCAAGCTTTTCCATACCATTGCAGATCACAATTTAATCTGCTATTAAATTTTGCCCAAGTTGGAACAGGTATTACAGTCTTCTACCCCCTCCCCCTCATCCCCATTAATACGTTACTACATATATAGTTTACATATTTATGGGCCCATTTAAATTCGAAAAATTATTGCAATACTAAAAATTTCTGAAACTTCATTTTTATGTAGTGTAAGTTCAGACCTCAGTGAAGAAGGAGGAGGGGGAGGGTAGAAGCTCCCTTAGCGCCCCCCCCCCCGGATCTGCTACTGCCATATGATATTAAGAGTATCTTGCCCTAGGCATTTTTTTTTTTTTTTTTTTTTGTAAATATCTTCATAAGTCACCGTCAGTGTCTACGGCTCGCTACTTTCACTTCAGTAAATTAAATGGTGGAACGGTTGAAAAGCCATTTTTTTCCATTATGAGCTCATTACAATCCCAGTCAGAATTTTTATTCATAACTACAGCAGTCAAAGCACATGATTTTCAGTTACCGCTTTTCACATTTTCAATTAACAGTTACATGGGACATGGCGAAGAAATTGCAACATCTAAAAACATCTGTAAATCTCTTTCTCACAAGTTCATTATTACTTTTTGGAAAGAACCCTTAACAGTACCATTCTGAAATTTTTTACCACTTATGCACCACATTTATTGAGCAATCCGAGTTCCTTATTGTCCTTATTTAACCGCTGTTGAGATCCTTTGATTTTTCAGCTTGGACCGGGGGCCTATGCCCCACCACCGTCCTCTGCAGGCACGGCTCCTCTGGTCCTGAGCGCTGTTTACACACATACACACACGCCTACGTGCATACACACAGGTCAACGCACACACACACTAGTCTACACATGCACGTACGCGCGCCTACGCACACACACACAACTATACACACATAACCAACCAGGAGGAGGGACAGGCTTGGGGGGACAGGAGCCGTTTCTAGAAACAATAACTCCAATGAGTAGGGTCCTGTCACAACTCGTGATTGCGAAAAACATAATTTGAATTAAAAATTTCAGAATTCAAATTTTTTTTTTCTCTTTTTTTGAAATTATCAAGCAATGCTTTTTATGACTTTGAAATATTAGTGTCGCGTCAGCCTTTCCATACATGCTCAACCCTTTTCAGATCCCGATCTATTAGGAGTTATAATAACTTGACTAGAAAAATATGATTCAGGAAATGAGGCTACTTTGTTTTGCGAAGCTTTATTATGTACAAAATCTACGTTAATATTGGCAAGTAAAATTCTGTGACTTTCTTCTTGAGTACAATATTAACTCAGTTCCAAGCAATTTTTATGAAGCATATAAGCTAGCAAATGATAATCAGTAACTCCCTGTTTATATCTGCATGTCACATCTTGTCTTTAAGGATCAATAAGATTCTTGTCCTTCGTTAGATTAATCCAAATGTTACAAGCATCTGTAATTGAGTAATCCTCATTCTGAACCAAATCAAGGTCAATAGCAACAGATTTTACTTTTTACAATGATGAAATGGATTTAAATTATTTAATTTACTTAAAAAAATGTGATTAAGTAATTACTTAAATTATGAAAGTCACTTTTTGCCAGTTTCTGTCTGTTTTTACCGGTTATAAAAAGTTTGTGCCACTGGCAGGGCAAAACCAGTTTCTGCCGGCAGAAACTAGCCCTGGTTGTGAATAAATGTGAACATTTCTTTGATGAACTTAACACATAACTGTTGTTCAACAAGACGATTTTTCTCTTTAAAGAATGAAACTGATTATTGTAACTAGGTGAGCTGCTGAGCATATAAAACCAGATCAAAGGTGGACATTGATGAGACTCAGTTGTGTGATGAGGATCAGGGGCGCTCCGACGGGAGGTCACTGTGACCTCCCAAAAAAATTTCCTTATTAGGCAAATTTCGTACGTATGTGTGCATACCCGTACTTTATCATTCGACAAAAACGGGTGTTCCACATTCGACAAATTGAGAACTTCCCCCCTCCCAAAAATTTAATTTCGGAGAGTCTCTGATGATGATCATGATTATTCAAACAATTCGCGTCTGCTGAACAATATATGGAGACAGAAATCTGCCGCTTTTGCAGAAAATTCGGGACGGATTACGAAGCGTATTTTTGCTAGCACAATGTATGGAAAATAGTTGCATGAAGGAATCACTCTAGTATGCAGGTGCGCCCAGACGAGAGGTCACGGGAGTCGCAGCGAACTGCCAGAAAATTTCCTTGTCCGGCTTATTTTATTTGACAATTCGGCAAATTTGAAAACATCATTACAATTTTAAATGTCAGAATGTTCCATTTCATAACATCGATGTTCCGGTGGAACATTGTTGCAACTGCAATAATTTTACAGGCGAACCAAATATATAATCGTACAAAATTATTTATTCATTTCCTCATACAATGAAACATAGTTGAGTTACTGCCCTGTCCTGGTGGCTGAAAGTTGAAAAGCAAATGTGTCAGTGACCCTCCAAATGTGGTAACTACGTTTAGAACCAGTGATGACAACACTTTTTTTTCAATTAATTTTGCAGTTACGTCAATATTTCACCGGAACAGCGACATGTAGTAATGTGCCCACACCCGTACTTTAGCATTCGGCAAATCGAGAAATTCCACCCTCCCAAATGATGTAAGTTCTGAGTGCCCCTGCACGTATGTAGAAGTGTGAACTGTCCACACAATTATGCATGTGACTTTTGTCGTACTTAAAATAATGCTCTATTCCAATTTTGAGTGAAGTTGTCCCACCATGATGGGCATTACCGCTCAATCAATGCAGAAATTAAATAAAAATCCTCGCAAACTTTATGCAAATCAATTTATTGCAAACTGTTCCTTATTTCAGTGATACTTTGTAAAAAACAAAAGTTTTTTTTCTGTAAATTTGACTAGCTATTTATATCTTCACTCAAGTAAGCGTCATTGCCCTTCTTCCCCTTAGTCTAAATTCGATTAATTCATATTGCATTTGCTGGGCTGTTTCATTCTGACATAATCTAATTTCCAATAGATTAAGGGCGACCAAAGTAAGAAAAATACGTTCATATTTTTAATGTTGGTATTGAGAATTCATGATTGTTTGATCGGCAACGATAAATAATGAAAAACAAACAGACAATTATTGGGGGATAATAAATTGTTGCTTATAGAACGCATTTGCTTTTGCCGACCGAACACCTGCGTGCATGTATTTGCGCACATATCCTTTTTAGTGAGTTAATGAGGGGCATTTATAAGCATGAATAAAGCAATGTTAAAACTTTATTTGATATTGTGCTGTCTTTCTATGTACACTTTTTATTGAATATAATTGAACCACACCATGAAATATGGATAAAATAATTAAGAGGAAAATCATAATTGTGTCTATTTTCTTCTATTACAGTAATTGTAAGACCCGTTTTTGAGTAAGATTTATTGAAACGTCGTTTTGAGTCGACATTAGCCGGAGTCGAAACGATCTCGGGAATGAATGGACGGTTTATTAAAAATGGCGGCGAATTATTTAAGCAAAATGAATCAGGAAATGAATATGAAAAAGGCGGAAAAGAAGGAGAAATTTGTAATGCAAATGATGTCTTTGAAATGTTTTAATCATAATTAATATGCCATGTAATAGAGGACTTTTTTAATGTTTTCTGTTGTATGCTTATTTCACGACAGTATGGTTATATTTTTCTTGGGATAAACATTTTTACTTTATATTTTATTTTTTAGCTATTGAGTACAAAACTTCGACTTGAATCAACTGTCTGCAATTCACATTTTTACTTTATTGCATATTAATATAATGATGAATTCAGTTTTTTTTTTTTTTCTTTCTTTTATAGGTTTTCGTATGCATGTAATCTTTAGTTAACACCTAATAGGGGACATCAAAGTTGTAAAAAAAATCCTACTAATAAAAAAGTTGCTAAATTTTTTTGAAATGCTTTTTCGAATGTTAAACGTGTTCTTTGAAACCTTTAAATGCCTTTTTCTCAGAACATTGTTTTTTTCAATTTTGAAAATCGTTCAAACCGTCACAACCTTAAGTTAAATAAATACCTTTGTGCTGATAAGTAAAATAAGAAATAATAACGTCAAAAAGCTGAAATTGCAGATTACTGCAGACACGTGTTTCGGCGTTAACAGGAATGCCTTTTTCAGTGCTAAAGAAATGAGCTTATAGATGAAAAGCTTAGGGGTCAAAGCCGACAAAAGCTTTTCTATTCCTTGCCCACAACGCAAAAAATTTCGGCTGAAAAATTTCGACAGAAAGCAGAAGATTAATTCATCACTCTTTCTTGTTCTTCCCCCTTCTGACGAGTTTACTGACGTACATGCGGCGTCAGGGGATGACTGATAATCTGATCGCCCTGCTTAAATCATCATCTTCTTCATATTTTAAATTGAGGGGGGGGGGGGGGACTGCACTGTACAGTGTTGCATTACTTTACCTACCGTACTGTTTTATTTTATGTTGATTTATACGGGTTTTTTTTTTTAGAATACAGTAAAAATTAACTTCTTAATACAGATTTTTACTCTTCTTTTCACTTTCTGTAATTTCTTACAGAAATGATAATAGTTATGAAATGGTTAAAAAAAAATTTGAGAGGTGTTTACAAATGCCTAAAATAACTAGGTATGTTGCGAAATTTCGGCTTGCGCGAGGCATATTGGAACCTTAGAGCAGGAATTAAAATGGAGGGAGCAAGTCCAGTCATTGGCTTATCAAAAGCTGATCCAAAGAAGCCAATGACAAAGCCGAATAAGAGAATAGTGGGCTCTCTGCAAATGACGTCATTTTATAAGGGGGGGGGGGGGTCGTGAAATTGCGACAGTTTGTGACAAGGGGGAGGGTAACAAGAAATGTGACAATGGGTCAGGGACAGATACAGATTATCATTTTAAAGGGAGTTAGTTATGCTGGAGAATGTCCCCCCCCCCCCCCTCTTTGAACGAACCTACGGTTTTGTATACGAAAATTTCTGAAACTGCTTGGGTGTTAATAAAAAGCACCAAATCGGTCAGGAATAAGACCCCTAATAGTGCTTAAATGTTACTAATCAATTGCACAAGCCCTGAAAAGAACTTCTTTGTATTTTAAATATTTATTTTTAGAACTAATTAATGGATTGAAAAGGATGCAGAAATCGTTTACATTTATTTCTCTAAGTATCTGTACATTGTTGCCAGATAATATTCTTGACGTGTTTTTATTTATTTATTTTATTATTATTATTTTTTTTTTTTGAGGGCGGGGAGTCATGCCCCCTTAACCCCCCCCCCCAACTTGTATCCGCCACTGCAAGAGAAGGGATAAGGTGAAGTGTGACACTTTGTGACAAGAGAGGAGGGAGGCAAAAAATGTTGAAAAAAAAATGTGACATTTATGGGCAGTCCCTGATATTGTGCGTTTTCTGCTTATCGTTTTCTTCTTTACCTGAGGTTTGACGCTTTCGGAGCTTCAACACGGTTTATCTGCTTAAATGGCGGCCCAATATGTTCCGCTTTAATTATCTCCATCTCCCGCAGAGATAGCAGCAACACGACAGGGTTGCCATTTAAGGACGTGCCTCAAAGCCGTCCGTACATTTTGTGGTATTTTGACATCTCAGGTGCAAGTATGTGGTGAGAAAATGTTTTTCAATTGATGACTTGAATGGAGAAAATCCCGGATTATTTTCAAGTTCCAATCCACAATTCTATGTGTGCATACGGGTCAGAACACATAAAAAATGTTTATTAAAATGTTTTCTAGATAACATGAGAAAACACGGAAAAGGAAAGATAACCACAACTTCAAAGTTTAGCTAGTAGTAAATCAGAATCAAGAGGGGAGATTGAAAATCCTTTTAAAAGCTTTGCTTGCTAAATTAATTCAATTTCAATTATTTCATTTCTTTACGGATAGATAGAAAAATGTATCAAATCATTGAGCTTTCTCCGATTGTCTGCCAACAATCGAAATCGCTGTCAATCGCTTAAAAGACTTAAAATTTTACTTACACTTTACTATAAAGCAGTACTATAACTTGAAAGTTGCACCAGAAAAAATAGCTCTTCCGATTGATGTAAAGATTTTAAATGTGCGAGTAAGTTTTCACTATCAAAATTAGGAAAGACTGCTAATTCGAGTTTTCAGAAATATATCCGATATTTCAAATCCTACAAAGATGACCTCACCTCGTCAAGTGTTGCAAAGGGCTCGGGGGGGGGGGGGGGGGCTGAAAGTTTGAGAACCCCTGCTCCAAAGGATGATTAATTTTCACTTCCGAAATATTGTCCATATGATAGACGGCTTTAATGTTTTCAAAATGCTATTATTGAGATCAGCTGGGTACTTTATTTACGTTGTTCTTTTTGCCCAATTCCATTCTAATTTTACTCGTGCTTTTGACGACACTAGGAGGAGAGAAACTGAGCTCTCCGTCAGAATGGGGTGGTGCCTTCAGTCAAGAGTACTACTTTTAGTCATTGAAATGAATAGAATGAGCAAAAAAAAAAAAAAAAAAAAAAAAAAATACTAGAAACCCAGAAAATGCTTTCATTTTCCCAACAGTTTTTTTTAGATTAATTTTTTAAAATGTCCGATTTTTCAAACAAGGCGTGGTCTTTATGACGTCACAAATGATGCAATTTGGCGCATCTTTCTGCTACGTTTCCATGTTATGATAATCAAGCAAATTAAAAATTAAAATTGCGCTCTACGCTTGCTATCAACCATATCGTTGCCAATGCACGTGAGTAAAGATGCGAATTAAATATTTTGTCCTGTGAATGGCAACATTTAATGGCATTTCATCATTTTTGATGTCAAATGACAGAAGTGTAAACAATGAAAGCGCAACGATTTAAGTTTTTTTAAAAATATTAAACTTAAATAAATTATATAAAAAATGATCAGATCCCATTTTTTTAAGCATGCTCTTTCGGAAAAAAATACTTTTAAAATTTTGGAAACGACCCCATTTGACATTGCTTGTGATTTGTCATAAAATTTGTCAATCGCTCTTATTTTTCTGGCTCCTTTCTTTGAAAATTAAATGAATACAGGAACCAGTGGTGAATTAAGTGATGGGCTGACGGACAGTTGATTTCTTACAAGGCCGCCAAGACCTCTCGTCGGAATTGCATGCAATATACCGACAGCTCGGTTATAACGTCCAGAGACTGCAGTTTCGTCCTATTTCTCAACAATCTGGAATAATCATTAGTAAATAACCGGGCGGGAACAGATGCCAACTCATTGGAGCTGAGAGTGCCAACAAACTGGTAGTTCAAGTAAACTGCAATCTCTTGATACCATAACCGGGCTGTCGGTATTTGCATGCATTACATGTTTTTTTAAATAAATAAAAAATGGCAGCAAAAAAATATTTAATTTGAATTTTTATCATCTTGAATTCAAATTATGTTTTTCGCAATCACGAGCGTATGTGTGTATGAATGCGCGTGTGTGTTTGTGTAAGCGCATGTGTGTGGGTGTATGTATGCATGTGTGTGCGTGGTGTGTATGCAGCGCTGTGTATGTAGGCATATGTGTTTGTGTCTGTGTGCAGGCATGAGTGTGTGTATGCGTGTGTGTGTGTGTGTAGGATATGGGCGCAACCTGGAGACGGTTTTCACAAGAGGAGCAACATCGTGAGTCCGGTCGACGCGACGGTGGTGCTGGCAGAGGGTGCTGGCAGGAAAATAAAATGATAGGAATTCAAAACGGTCAAGTGAGAACAATAAGCAATCGTGATTGCTCAAAAAGTTAAATCACTGAGTTTTTTCAACTTTAACAATGAAATCATTACCAATCACGTAAATCGCGCTTAAAAGTTCGGTGGACGCCGGTTAATTGAACCAGTGGTTAATTGAATCAACCGCTTTAATGAATCGAAACGTCAAAAACAGAACAAAATCCTGCTCTACTGAATTAGCCGCTTTATGGAATCAAAACTGTTTATAACAAACGTGATTCATATAAACGGCGGCCACTGAATATTTAAAATTTTTTAAAAACGTTTACATACTTCCAGCTCTGCATAACTTGGAAGTTTCAAACTAACTCCATCAGATGCAGAAAAAATCGCTCTTTCTTTTGGTACTAATGTTGAAAATGTGCAAGCGAGTTTTCGCAACCACAATCGCGAAAAAGTGCTTATTTTTATGGGTTTTTTAACCCCCCTCCACCCCTGGAAAGCGTCGAAAAGACGGGCCTGGATGCCACACAAACGAAAATGGGGTTGTTTCCTTCAGTCAAAAGTAGTACTTTTAGTCACTGAAATTGATAGAATAAGCAAAAATAATAATAATAACATGGACCCAGTAAATACTTTTATTTTCCTAACAGTTATTTTTTAATTAATTTTTTTAAATATCCGATCTTTCAAACAAGGCGTGGTCTTGATGACGTCACAAATGATGCTCTTTGGCGCATCTTTGTACCGCGATTCCACGTTATCATAATCAAGAAGCGAACTAAAATTGTGCTCTACGCTTTCTATTAACCAAATCGTTGCCAGTAAACGGGAGTAAAGATGCGAATTAAATATTTTGCTCTGTGAATGGCAACACAGAATGGCATTTCATCATTTGTGATGTCATCGCCAAGAAATTTAAACAATGAAAGCTCACCGATTTAAGTAATTTTTTTAAATATTAAACTTAAACAAATTATTTAAAAAACGGTCAGATCCTGTGTTTTTAAGCATGCTCTTTCAGAAAAAAATACTTTTAAAATTTTGGAAGCGACCCCATTGTTCTCACGGATGAAATTTATTTGCTTGCCTCCGTCGAAAGTAAACACGAACAAAGTATTGGAACTTAGAAGCTTCAATCTTATAATACGATCAGCCTTGGAGAGCCGCCCTTGTATTATCAGAATTGGATCTGTTTATCGGAGATGTTTCACACCCTCTGGCTGCGCTTAGCTGGGAAAGCGAGATGCCCGGGGACCCAGCTATCTCATTTATTTCGTTCCCACCTGCGTCTGATAATTTCGGTTCTGCTTTCTAATTATAGACAGATCGAGCCGATTGCCCGGTCGAAATGGTGTTGCCGACGGGAACGGGTTATTAGATGGCGATAGCGAAAGCAGCGCGTGTTTCACCTACTACTCCTCGTTTAATTAATTAGGAATTGATATTTGTTGATGGGTTTCAGTTAGGAGGGTTTTCTGCGATTATCATCTTTCTCGGAGGAGAAAGTGGTCGTCTATTGCGCGTCTTTTTAAGTCGTTGGAATTTCTGTTTTATAAGTGAACTGAATTTGTTTCTCTGACGCGAATTAGAAATACAGAAACTTCGATTTAACGATTTTCTCAATTCAATGATACATTACACTGGCCCGGATTTTCTTCATTGATTGTATAAGCTCCTCGACAGGGTTCGAAAATATCACGATATTTTCGAAAATGTCCGATATTTTGATATATATCGGATATTTTGATATATATCTGATATTTTCAATCAGCATAAACTAAAGACTTCAAAATAGTAAACGCATCCTCAAATCACTCTTCATTTTCTCAAATTATTACTACACTATGTAGCCTTAAAATTAAGGTTTCTCTCATTATTTATATCTAATACTTCATTTTATATTTTTGATCAAATTAATTTAGCATTAGCTGTTTTACTCATTTTTCTTCTGTTAGCCACTTTTACAGTTATATAATTGAGAAATAAAAAATATGCATTATTTGATGCACAGTCATAAGGCATTTTTTTCTGACCAACATTAATATTAATTTAACTAGGCACTTTTTATATGATTTAAAATTGCTACAATACTAATAATAATAATGAATATAAAATTTAAAAAAAAGAATATTATATTACTTTGCTGTATTAATGATGCATTAATGCATCTTAAAAATATAGTGCATAACTTTTTGGTTATTTTTAGTAATAAATGAACAATATTACTATCATAATATAATTTTTATATTGAAAATACCGTAGTTGAAAAAATAAATATCGAAAATATCAAAATATCACGATATTTTCAAAGTAAATATCGGATCTATATCGTGATATATATCATGATATATATCGACTGATATATATCGGCGAACCCTGCTCCTCAATTTAACGATATCCTTTATTTAACGATAACTTTTTCCAGGCCCTTGACAATCGTTAAATCGGGGTTATACTGTACTATTTAAATAATAATAATAATTCTCAGTTTCTAATCGAGTTTCCTAATAACGGAGCAAAGTGTAGAAAAGGAGTACGTGGAACATGAGGACATGAATGGATTATCTCGATTGAAACCTAACGACTTGGCATTCTTAGTTGGCGACTTTCTATAACTGTATGGCAACCCCCTTTTTTCCCGCCATCTTTGGTTGAAGTTATACGGAGTAACTGGCTCCAGCTCCGGAATTTTAGAATCCTTGACTGCTTTACCACAAAATAAGCCCGACTCCGGATTCCACAAGCAGAGTAATAAGAGTTCCTGGCTTTGAGGGAAAGTGACCGACTCCGACTCGTGAAATTTTAAACCGCCGACTCCTACTCTTTTACCCCTATACCAGTCCGACTCCGCAGCCATTATTTATACATTTTCCTGACCCCCTTCCCACCTCTCGTCACATGTCAGCTGTTTTTCATAAGCAAATTGATGTCGCTTTTCTTGTTGCAACCCTTCTTTCCCCTCGTCACAAACTCACAATTTCATGAATCGCCTTCCACCCTCAAAGAATAACATGATTTGTGGACGACCCCTAAGTGGAATTCTGGTTGTTGTAAGGAACGAAATTTTGTTATGCTTGCTTGTTAGATGAGGGAAAAGTTAATAGTGCTTTTATGTGATGGTATCTAATTTAAAAAATTCTTCTTCTTCTTAAAAAAGAAAAAAAAATACATACATACATAAATAAATAAAACATAACAGCCAAGGAATGCTGTGGTGTTCAGTATTATTCTAAATACGTGGGAATGTTTTGTATTTTTTTTAAAGCGAATTCTGTCTATCCATGCATACATTTGTTCATTTAAAAACTTATTTTTTGGTTACATCACGCGTCTCGGCGCTCTTTGCTTCAAGACTCATTCTTGAGTCTGGATGCTACACCATAGCAACAGGCTATTATTTGACGGTGAAAACCTTTGTTTTCCTTGTTATTATTATTATTGTTGTGTTTTCTCTTACGATAGGGATTTGTACTTTTGTTAGAATTGCATTCCAAGGGGAGTGAAAAGGAAAAGAAAAGAAAAAAACGTTTCATTTTGGAATACAGTGAAACCTGTGTAAGTTGGGCATTTGCGGTGCACTATTTTAGTGGTCAACTTATAGACAGGTGGAATATTATGATATAGATCTAATTCTGTACCTGAAAATAGCGGTCGACTTAGACAGGTGGTTAACTTTATAGGTTTTACTGTACCTCATTTGCTTTTCTCATGCGTCAGACAACTCTCGTTTGTTATCAACGGAGGATCGGGAAATGTTGTATCAATGTTAAAGCACTTATTTTCGTGAGCCCATCGTTATCACGAAAACTTGCAACTCATACAATGCATATTGTCATCATTTGTTTTGTTCATATAAAATTCGTTAAGTTTTCACCTCCCAAAACCACCGACATCTTTATTTTTGAGAAAAATACGGTTCGCGAAATATATGCTGTTATTGTAGTTATCCATACTGTTGCAGTAAAGATAAAGATTAGTAACTTTTTCTGGTCGCCAGTGGCTAGTAAAAGCAAATTTATTTGTCACCTCTCCTTTTATAAGTCGCCACGTGTAACTTCCCAACAAACTAGTACAGTATAACCCCGATTTAACGATTGTCAAGGGACTGGAAAAAGTCATCGTTTTATCCAGGACATCGTTAAATCGAGGAGCATATACACTCAAAGCAGTTAAATCCGGACCAGTGAAATGTATTATTAATTTGAGGAAATCGTTAAATCGGATATCGATGCTAAAACTAAAAATTATCACTTTAAATAAAGGCTAATAGCATAAACGTTAATCAGTAATACAGGTATGGTTGGGGAAAGTGGCGAGCGGGTGGCCACTTTCTTATTTAGTCACCACGTGGCCAGTGGCGACCGCTAATCTTGATCGTTGCAGTCATGTTATCATGGTCTATTTTCTGCGGAACGTTTATGATCTTCTTCAGTGGGCTAATCTTGGATACTAGGATGGCGTTTGCATTTATGATTTCTTACTGCGATAAGCTAAATTACTAACTCTACTTCCATATGATATCTTCCTTATCTGACTTTTAAAGACGGCAAGTGGGATTTATCTTGGGAAAGGAAGGCGGCTAGTTATGGAAAACCCTCAAGCTTCCTTACGCTTGTCGATACTCATACTTTTCTCCTCATTTCATTAAATGTAGTGTTGCTTTATTCATCCCCCCCCCTCATACGGTCCAAGGGTTCTTCGCAATAACCAAATGCTTCCAGAATGTTTTTGAAAATACTTTTAATACTTGCAGTCAGATATTTTTAACGCCTCAGCAAACGTGCCGCATTTTTCCTGAAAAACCGTTTGATATTCCTTTCGAAATTAATGTCGCTGAATTTAATTAATTAAATTGATAATCATCAGTTGTTACAAAAAAAAATGTGTTTCATTTCGGAGTTTTAAATTTTTTTTCAATGGTTTCTTTTTTTTTAGGAATTTAAACTCGGGTGTTCTTTGTAATTGTGTAAATTTCACTTTTATTTATGATTGGTATTATTGTTATTATTATCATAATTAGAAAGTCACCCGTCAAGGTATGACGGGTGAAAATTGTTTCTCTTGTTCAATATTTCAGCGAAGCCATTGTCTGTTTGGTGATATTTTGATAGTTGAAATTTTAACCCTAACTCCATTGGATTAACCCTAAACTCCAGTAGATAGCGTTCAAAGTTGACTGCTTTTTTGTTTCTTCATTCCTCTGAAATGACACGCAGTCTTACCAGTAAAACAGTTTAGTTACCGGATCGAGTTCAGCCTTGTCACAGTAAAGCCTTTCCCTGCATGTTAAACATTACCAAAACACATTATCAAATTATCATGCCGTGGCGCGAGTTTCTTTCTTGAAACACGCACGTTACTCAATCATCGACTATTATATATATGAGGATTATTATTATTGATAATGTGATTGAGTTTGAATTCATTGGAAGGTCTTTTAATTGCTTGTTCGTCCACCAAGCTAAGGCTTTACGTTTCTCAAACCACAGAACTATTATTCCATTTATTTATAACAGATTGACATCTTTTTCTCCGAACTTCTTATCCTACTCTTGAGCATTGGCGACAAATGGTATTTCGAAAGACATGTGCGAAATGTTTTTTTTTTTTTTTTTAACAGAAGCGTCTGTAAAACCTCGAATGGAAAACTAGATGACACGATTGAGAAGCTTTTCTGTTGGTGCAGGAAAAAGGTTCGTCAGTTAAATGGCTTTGAACTCTCGAAACTGGAACCAACTTTTCATCATCTGTCAAGTGAGCACTCTCCATCCATCAAGCTAAAATGTCCGATTCTTGAGATTTTTTTCGTAAAATGCGTTGAATCATCTACGATGACTTTTCAGAAAGAACTTCATGTTTTAAGAACATCTGGAGTGAATATGAACCGATGAATGTGAAAGTCAATAAAGTCCAAGACAGTCTTTGTTATCTAAAAAGCTGGAAAATTAACAAATGTGATAAAATTGTTAAATATGTGAACCCTAAATTTGATTCCCAAATATCTTAAAGATAATTAGTTTTATTTCTTGTTGAAAAATGCACTGATTTTCATATTGTCCTTGCTGGTTATCTTCTTTTTATGCGGAACATCGGAAACGTATGTGCATTTGAAAAGTGTTTGAATAAAGAGAAATTGCTTATTATATGACAGTTATAATGCTTTCTCGATTATAGCCCTGTTACACTAAAACTCTCGTTAATTTTATAACCTGCAATGTATGTCGCTTGGGTTCCACATTAAAATAGTCCGGTGTTTGTTTTTTTTTTTTTTTTTCAGAATATTTGTATAAGCCTTGTCCAGTTCATGGGTGCAAGACCTTCCGTCTCAGGACGGATTTCCGTCTTCGAAAAAATTTCCGAGACTGAGGTCAGGACGGAAAGAAATTCGACGACTTTCTTTCAGTTGTTACTAAAAAAAGAGAAATTGAGTGTTTGAAAAATATGCTTTTAATATTACTGAACCGTTCAATAACAACGAATTTACATCGACATTCTCTCGATTTTCCGCCATGGACTTGTTTTCTACGCAACGTGCTTTTGGAGGAGTGGCTTAATGGACTCACGCCGCTTGACTTTTTTTTTTAGCTCTGTTATTTCCAACTCCTTGCATTGTAGACCACAAAGTTGCTCGCTATTCTCGTTAATTTTTCGAATTTGATCGCTTTTCGTCTTTATTTTTCACTTGCTATATTTGATCATCCTTTCGTTTTTTTCTCATTCGCGGTTTTTTTTAAACTTTACATGCATAAATTAAAATTATGTGCGCTATTAAATTGTCTTAGAGTTGAATCTGAATTAACGGTTGAGTGTGATTGCTGACGGGATGAAATATTTACGCCACATCAAAGGGCGTTCACAATATCAGGTAAAATGGGAACTACCAGGGATTTTGAAGATTTTAATGAGAATATGAACTATCAAAATGGACTATCATTGCGTTTTTTGGACTTCAATTTAAAAGAATATCTGGGGGAGAGCCCCCAGACACCCCGTTATTTGGCAGTTTTTTGGTTTTTGGAACTACAATATCAAAACGCTTCAATATTACAGTTTAAACTAGGTTTATGTTGTTAGAAAAGTCAAAAGCGAAAAATTCAAAGTAAACACAGATTCCAAAACTGCCATAGTCAAAAACTACAACATTATTGCTCATACATTTTTCCTTACTCATCGCATGTGATGGGGTGGGGCTCAAAATATTTTCCGTCTTGAACACATCACCAAACTTGCACCCATGGTCCAGTTTCATGTTTAAGAGGACGGTAGACCTTGAATTCGACGAAAATTGACTAAAAAATCATAATTTTGATTTTTGTGTTTTGTTGTACTTCAAACATTTCTCTTCCTAACTCAAAAAACCGCATAGCGATTGAGCATTTTTTACCAAAGTTACGATTGCTCAAAGTTTGCACACAAAACGTTTTTTCTCGAGATACTCACTATGAAACTCGGCTGTTCAGATGCAAACAAAGCAGGAAAAGTTAAACTTTAATAATCTCTCCTATTACTTTAATTAAATATTATTATAAATCTTGTTCTTGTTATGAAACATGCTTCAACGACAAATAAAAACACTGAAAAAGAGGTTTCTTAAACTAAATTTTTAAGATAGGTGCAAAATTATGCTTTAATTGCATTTTTTTTCGAAACGAAATTTTCTTGATTTTCATACCTACAAAATGCTTCATGCGACACAATTTTCGCTCAAAGTACACGAAATCCAATATTTAGCCTCATGTTTTACCAAATAATAGAACTTAAGTATGCATTATAGAATCTAACTTCAGGAAGGTTTTAAAAAAATGACTAAAAGTTACTGGCAAGAGAAATTTCGGGGAATTTTTATCTCGAAGTATTTTTTATTGCATTTTATTAGATATAAATAGGTATGCGTTCATGCTGGTATTTAAACTTTGGTGTAAAATTCGGAGTTTCATTCGGTGATCTGAGAATCCATCCTTCCCCCGAAAAATTAAGTCTTAACGCCCTTGGTGCTGATCATAATTCGTAAGTAAATCATTTTCAGTTACTGCTTCTAATTTTGTCAAATGTTACCTAAAAGTAAGGAAACGAAGTTCGATGGAAGTGTACCGGCGGTCTTCCGTCCAAAGAAACTGCTCTGAACATCCTTCAGCAAATGATGGTGGGTGGACACGACCTTAACCGTTGTGATCTGCCCACAAAGCTGGATGTCTGTAATTTCCCAGGTAATGACACGAGCATTCATTTTGCCTCCCTTTGCTGTTGAAGGATTCCCTGTGTCATTTGGTGGGAACTGCTTCTCCGAAAAATGTCTCGATGGGCGTAAAAGGGAAATTCCGCGCATTCTAGCCCCTTCTAATTGTAAAGAAAGAACGATCGGCACTGCTTTTGTCTTCACCAATTCCGGTTGGTGGAATGACGGATGCCTTGGGGTCCGCTGCACCTTGCAGAAGACACAATTCCCTTTCTGTGCAAAGGGAAGGATGGAAAGATTCCTGCCATAAATAGAATTTCCTAGTTGCGTTGCACTATGATTGTTTCTAATGTGTGTGTCATGAAATGAGTTTGTCACTTGACTGCAATTATGGTTCGAGTTCAAATTCTTGGTTTTAATTCTAGGGATATGGTGGGTGGGAAACGTTTCGAGAAGGGCATGCCTCTCCGGAAGAACGTCTACAGCAGTGTTTCTCAGCAATTTCCTCTTTTGACCCGCAGACCGGTAGAAATTTGCCAAAAAAAAAAAAAAAAAAATCGAGGATCATTCATTTTTCACAAAGTAACTTAAAGTTATTAAAGAACTATTACAGAAATCAATTGCAAGATTTTACTTCGAGATAGTTGCGAAACAGGCTAAATGTAAATGTATTGTAATTATTACCGTTTTCTTCTGTGGTACGACAACCCTGGGTAGGCCCTGGCCACCTTCAAAGTTTTCCTCCAGGCTTCTCTTTTCTTTCAGGGCCATGGTCTTCCAGCTATTAGCTCTCAGGACTGCGAAATCCGTTTCTGGGCAATCAACACGTCTGAGGTTAGGTTTTAGCTCCAGTGGGTTTGACCGAAAAAAAACTATGTTGAACGTTCATTGTTCTATCTAATATAACATGGCCATTGGCCAGCCCATTTACGTCTTAGCATTTTCTTAAATTTGTCCACGTCAGGTTCCTTAAATACACGGTAAAGTTCTGAACTTGGGCATCTGTGCCAAACATCATCAACTTGTGTTACCAACAACAATTTATCAACTCGTATTTAACGATAGGTAGCTCTTAAGTATCCATCGTTCACCAAAAGCATTTTCATTGCTTTTGTCCAGGTTTCTCTACGAACGTAAGTTTTGGTCTAATAAGAATTAATAAACTAAGTTTTGTTTTCCTTTTAGTTAAATTATTGTAATTATTATATATCTATATATATATATATATATATAAATGAATGTTTGTCTGTATGTCATCCATGAACTCAAAAACTACCCGGCAGATTTGGCTGAAACTTTCACCGTTTGTTATTTTTGGTACTGGGAATGTTTATAGACCAGTTCGAAAAAAATCCGATCGATAGTTCCTTTTTTATTCCAATTTAAGTCACAATCCATTGGATAAATAGGAATAAAATTATCGGCTGCAGAAATTAATTCGCGTGAAAACTCTCATTGATAAGAAGTTAGCTGTTGCCATTTTTCTTGAGTTTGAACAAATAAATTCTTTCTTTATTGTTTTATGGCTTTTCATGCAACTGGGGGGGGGGGGGGGATTTAAAACTTTTTCTATTTGATATTTTTAGCGATTGATTGATCTTGCAAACTGCGTGAGTACAAAATTTGAGTATAGTCACGTCTTCACTTGATACCTGGACCGATTATTATGAAAATTGCTATATACATGTATTTTTCCACGGAGAAGGTGCATAATATGCTCATTGAAGCCACTCGCCACCAGGTGGCACTGCAGAGTAGCAACTTCTGCCACGTTCAACCGATTGTCATGAAAATCAGTATAATGATGTATTTTTTTTTTGTTGGCGTAGCAACGCGCGTCGGGTACAGCTAGTTAGTAAATAAACCTTTGCGAAAAACTATTGAGATTTAAAATCATCACAAAATAACGTAAAAAGAAGTTTTATAAAATGCCATGTATTTTTCAATTAGGAAATTTTTTAACGTGTCTAGGGTGGACCGAAAAATTGATATTTTGGTAAAGCGAATTATGATAGCAAAGTGATATGATGAAGTGTTTTGTAACCTAAATATTTGAAAAATTATAAATATTTGCCTTTAGTTCGAGCATAATATGGAAAAAGGTAAAACTTCTGAACTTTTTTGCCATTGAATTATTTAAAATTTTTGTTCTGATACCATTTAAGGCTTTCTTTTAAAATTATTTCGATTCATCTTTAAAAGTATTTATTCTTTTAGTTTTTCATCGCGCATAAGCCTTAAAGTTTCCTGAAATCATCCATAATATGACTTTCTTAAAAACATATTTTGCACATTGTGTATATTTCCTTTTATAGTCGAGTTCTTCTACACTGTTCGCCGGAGATTACCACGAGAAGGTGGCTCTGCTTCAAATTCCACCCTTCTCTTCTCCTCGACCCAACTAAGAAGTTATTAAAGTCCATTCATATTTAAAGCTTGACCACAGAGAAATGGCGGAAGACCTTGAAGCAGAAACATCATTTATAATAAGTTTGTTATTACAGTCGAACTTCGATAACTTGCAGCTTATAACTCGAATATTTTTTTATCTTGAAGTTTTCTTGGGTCCCTAACTCTTAAGACTGTTGTGGAAACTTCCCATACAGTGGGCCAGCTCCATGGGGCCTGAGGGGGCCCGAGCCCCCTCAAAAATATTTTTGAGGGGGTAGAGCCTCCCCAATAAATCAAGAAAATTATTAATTATATTATGCTTTCTAAACTCATCTCAAAGAGGTAACTACAATGCAATTTACATTGAGGTTTGTAAAATGGTGCAATATTGCACTATTGGGCGGTTTACATCAACTGGACTCACACAGGTCATTGCAGTTGAACAACAGTGCTTTTTTTTTAAACAGAGGTGAAACAAATTTTGAAAAATCAATCGAGTTTTTCAAAAAGGACCTAGACATTGAGGGACTGTGTTTACACTCGAATACGTTAGCCGATATCACTAATGAAAAAACAACTGGTTTTAAAAGACATGCGTAAATTAAATTACCTTTTTACGAAAAACTGTGAGTGTTTGTATACATTTATTTCTTTTTTCAAAGCCAAAAAATATGTGTCAGGCTCGTCGAGTTTTCGGGGTTCTAGTGTTGATTATATGACTTTAAAATGCTTAAAAAAAACTTTAAAACTCACTATTTTTCATCTCAAATTTAGAAAAATTCCGGCGGCAAGATTCCTTCCCCCGGTTTCCCCCTCCCTCCATTTTTTTAAGTCGGCGTCTCTGGGAGTGCCCTTCCATTCAAGTCAAATGTCCTACCTTATATCAATGTCTAGCAACGGCACTGCACTGCTCCCCATAAAATAGAACAAAAAATCTCTTACTAAGACAAGTGACATGATTTAGTTGAACCAGATAATTTGTAAACCAATTTTTAGATTGTTTAACTTCGAAAACGCCATGTCACATACTGTTTGTTTCTTAAAATTATACACAGCAGAAAATATGGCATTTTCAAGGTACAAAAATCTGATCTATTATTTGGGGTGGGGGACCTCCAAGGGATTACATAACCCCCTAAACCCCCGGTGATGTCCCCCCCCCAATAATTTTTGCAAGTCGGCGCCCCTGTTCCCATAACTCGAACAATTTAGCCCTTGGGACTTCGAGTTATCGAGAGTTGACTGTATATTTTGTACTAAATGAGATCAGCTAGATTGCCCCTCTTACTACGCGGCGCTTGCTGGCTGATTCTACCTCTTACAAATGATATTTCAAGGTCATCCGCCATCTCTCAGCGGGCTTTTCTTTTCTTTTTTTTTTTTTTGGCGCCCCGAGGGAGGGGGGATCTACGAAGTTCGTAATTTTTCCGGAAGGGGTCCGCGGAAATCGGAAGTTTGGAAACCTCTGCTTTAGGCCGTTTACATTGGTTAACTTCCCTGTGCCGAACACTGGTAGTAAAAATTAAATTTCATTCTGCATTCCCCCGCGCCTTAGCTGATTACATAAAATGTTTGTCGTTCAAAATTAAATATATGCTTCAGAATTTTTCTTCTTTTGAAATCGTAAGTGTTATAGGTTCTTTAGTGCGACTGATTTTTATTGAGACTGCTTTTGTAATTTGTATTTTCCATTTAAAGTTATCTGAATGTAAGCCACACTTTGCAAGACTTTCGTAAATTTTTTTGTGTTTTAAAAGAGAGAGTTGGAGAAAATGGTCGACTTCCCACTTAGAAGAAGAAATAAATGAAGAGAATGTTTTCAGTGTCCACACACCTTCAGTTATGAACGCAATCTAAACCCCTTTCAAGAATGTTAGCTTACCTCCACGTGCGGCGTCACAAATACAGAAGTGAAGTGAGCAAAAATTTGCATGAGCTTGATTGCCGCAGTCGAAAGCCATTAAAGAATCGCGTTTCGCCCGAAAAGAAAAATAAACGCGAAAGATGGTTTTTTCGTGGATCTTAAATTAAGTTCCGAATGGGGCTCTTACTTGCTCCTTCTTTCGGCGGCGAATATAAAAGGCAAAGGAAGAAAAAACTCTTGAAAGTTGAGTGAGGATCCCCTGCATTTTCCTTTTGTTTGCTTTTCTCGGATTCGGATTCCATCTGCGCGGCGAACAGTTTTTCACTTCTCTTCCTACAAATTTATCTCTCGTGATTTCTATGCAAACGATATTGCTTTCCTTGCTACCATCGAATTCCACTATTTGGAGGTCTCTCAAGATGTTTTTAAATTGGATATCTTTTACACTGCTGGCTGGAACGCCGCCAGAGGAATATTTTTAACAATTCCGTTTGTTATTCCTCGAATTGAAAAGAAATTAATTTACGCACCTGGGTATCTTTTTACTTGGGGGGGGGGGAGTCGGGGATACTTTTTTTCGAGCTCCAATATCAACATGAAATGGGAGTTGGAAGGGGAAGGAAGTTGGATTTGCATCACCCTTCGTTCAAAACATATTCGCTGCTCCAAAGCTCACATACGCTACCTTGCGGTGATTTAGAAAATTGCCGAAAAAGGTAAAACATTGCGTTCTCCATTGCTTGTTCCATTCAGTGGCGTAGCTAAGGGAGGGGGGCGGTCTGCCCCGGGCGTTACTTTTTTAGAGGCGGCAAATTGGCCCTTTTGAAGTGGAAAAAATAAATGTATTCTCTAAATAAAAGGAAATTATGGTGTTATTCTCTTACTGCAGGCAAGAAAATATCTTCTTAAAGCACTCAAAAGGACAAAATAACTTTTCTAGGGTGTAATGGACAATTTAGTATTCTTGTAGTTTTCAATTATTCCAAGAAAATGACTTGACAAACGAAGAAAAGTGCGACTCGGCTCAAGTACTTTTAAAATAAACTTTCCTAGAAAAATATGCGTGTTTCAACACTCAGATTTATTATTGTAAGCTCGATAATAATAAGAAGTTCTCTACCTGACTTGAGCCGCACTTTTCTTCGTTTGTGGTGTCATTTTATTGGAATAATTGAAAAGTAAAGAAATACTGAAATATTCCATTCTGACCCAGGAAAGTTATTTTGTCTTTTTGAGTGCATTATGAAAAGTGCATAGTAGGGTGCGTCTTATTTTTAAAGGTGTTATTTTTTCATGAGGCACCCTCTCATTTTGTTCCTTTGGATGAAAAAAAAATTCTCATATATGAAAAATAAAAATTGAATAATATTTAGAGGGTGCTACCACTGCTGTGCAAAATTTGTCAACTCTCTCTTTTTATTTATTTTTTTTATTTATTTATTTAGTCTGGATAATAAGTAGCAATCAGTGAAAAGTTTGTATTGTCACATGGAAGTAACAAAGAGAAAAAATACAATATTGCTATAAGTAAAAGACCGAAAGTGTAAACCTGTGATATGAATGGCATTACAGAACTTTCAAATGCTTTTTTGACATTATTACATAAAATGACAACCATGAAATACGCTTATTATTTTCTGGTATATATAAGAAATAGGTATTTGTGTTATGTTGAACCCAACCAACCTAATTTCATGTTAATTAAAAATATGTCAAGAGTTGATTTTTACACCATTTTTTTACAATGAATGTAATTTTAATCACTGGTAGCACCCCCTAAGTTGTGTTCAAATTCTATGAAACTTTTATGTGTGTATTTTTTCATCAAAAGGAAGCAATTAAAGGGGGTGCCTCATAAGAAATTCTAAATTTTTTTAAAAAGTGCATTATAAGACACACCCTAGTGCATAGTAGGTTTTAAAAAATCTGTAATTTAGATTGTAGAGGTTAACTTCAGAAAGACGAAAACAATGAAGTTTTCCAATTTTTGTTATAAGAAAAAGCTAATACAGGATTTTAACACAGTTTCTTGAAAGCCTGCTCGTGCAACAAAAACTTCCTTTCTTTTTACTTCAGGAAAATGGTGACAAGAGTAAGAAAAAGAGGGGGGTGGTGTAAAATGTTACACGAAACAATTTATTGCTCATCTCACTTCATATATCCGTTTTCTTGCTTTTGAGAGTAGATAATCTATCCGACAATTTTGGATCACATGTTAGTCTATTCCTTATGGAAGGTAAGCGAATTTCATTTTTCAACATTTGGTTTGAACCCTCAACTTATCCAAACATGGTCTAAAATGCTATTTAAAGTATTTTTAGTTTCAAATAATTCCGGTTAGGAACCTTTCCCACCCCCAGTCTGTAGTCTAATAGTGCGACGATGTTTTTAGGCGGGAGAGTGCTTTAACATCTCATCCCTTTCCTGCTATCATCCAAGATAATTTGGAAGTACGTTTTTAGACCTCAATGTTGGAAAATTTCTGAGCAGAGCCCCTAACCCTACTGTTTGCTCTAACGTAGCAAACACAGCCGAAAAGTACATATCTAGGCCTTTAATTCTGAAAACTTTCCCGGAGAAAACTCCCACCTTCTGTTCTAAAGTCTCTTAAAATTACGTTTTTAAAGCTTCGATACTTCAACATCAATTTGTGAAAGCAGCATTTGAACCCTGACTGTCCTTGATCTCCTAACGTGATCAAATAAAACCTGAAATACGTTTTAAGGACTTCAATTTTGGAATTTTTCCGAGTGAGGTAACTTAATCGCCCTCCCCCTCTCACCTAACGTCTCCAAAGATTAAAACTGTGTTTTGAAAACTTCAATTTTGAAAAATTTCCGAGGGAAGAACTCTTTACCCCATCTCTAACGTCCCCAAATATAGCCCAAATTTGAGTGAGTAGGAGAGCTGGGTAGCCCTTCCTTCTGACAGATAGTCTAAACTTTTGCCTTAAGAATGATTTCGAGAGGGAAACCTCCCTCTGTCCCCTCTTCCTCCTAACGTTATGAAACAGAGCCCAAAGTCGGGCGTCAATTACGGAAATTTTTCAGGAGAGAACTTCCTGGCTTAATAACATTTTTTAAGCCATTAGAGAACACGTCAACGTCAGCAAAGACAGCCTAGAACTGCGTTTTTGAGACTTCGGTGCCGAAAAATTTCCAAAGAACCTGAACTTTCTCCTTTCGACCAAACCATCAAAGATATCCTTAAAAATGATTTCAATTTTAAAAACATTTCTGTAAGAAACCTTCAGTGCCCCTCTCTCCCCTACACTGTAAAAAATCTCGGAAAACTCTCTGAATATATAAAAAAGTTTTCCGTAATACACAGATTCGTACGCCCTCCGCAGTTTTCTGAAATAATCAAAAACGTTTCCCGTATAGCAAGAAAGTAAGAGTCGACGCATGCGCAGCTCACAATTTTATAGTCCAGCAGAAAATCTAAACTGAAACTTTCGAAAGCACGCAATGAAAACAAGTGCTGACTCATGTATGCGAAGTAACACTCATCAAGGGGATTAGTAGAAGTTTTGTTCCTCGCATGAATTCACTGAAGATAATTCTAAAGTCTTATATTTTCTTGCATATGTATCGTCATAAGATTGAATTTGAAGCTATGTCACTTATTTTTAAGTACGAAGTGCAAATTCTCGACGCATGCTCGCGGAAGGAATACAAACTGAAATTGAAAACCAAATAACTACCGAGAGGACGCCATGTAAATTCATTGCGTCGCATAACTTGTGTAGGTAATTTACTTTTTTCTTGGATACTTTTCTTCTTTCTACCAAATGGGTAATTTTTGTTGGCAGAATTTTATTCTGTCATAAAAATCACCTTTTTGGTGACCAAAGCCTGCAAAAGACCACCACCGACGAATAGGTAAGTCGCTTTGCAACTCTATTACTTTAAAGAGATTTAGTTCATATAAATCTCGTTAAAAAAAAACTATTTTCTTCAGTATTATTTTTTCGTTGTGAACTATTGCAATTTGAAAATATTTTACATTACATAGAACACATATTTAAAGTGCAAGTGTGTCTAGTTTTATTCTGTAAAATTTATGAATTGAAGATTATAAAAAAATTTAAATATGTGTTATTGTGTACTTTGTTTTTATGTGTCAATCTCAGTTAATATTTGGCTATGTATCAAGCATTATGAATTAAATGTTATAATATGCAGATTGTCAGGTTTGATAGTTCGTCTTTAAGGTTGCATGTTTTCATTCTCTTGTAAACAGTGTAGCTAGATTGTATGAAGTAAAAAAAAAAAAAACTATCTCTTGTAATTAGGAACATAGTGCTTCAGTATTATCTAAATGACGATATCTCTTTAAATATTTGCATTAGCGAAACGCTTTAAATTAGTTAAATGTGTATTAATTTATTTAACAAATAGATACATATATGTATTTAAAAGTGTCTTCATTTTTTTCGTTTTACGAGCCTCAATTTTACCAAAAGCAAAAAAAAAAAAAAAAGAAAAAAAAAGACTTAATAAAATAATTTTGTATTTTTACACCATATTAAAGTATTTGACTTATAATTTATATGATACTTTGATTTATAATGTATGTGATACTTTGATTTATAATGTATATGATGTTGCGTTTTCAAGGGGGGGGGGGGCGCTTCATAGCATTTTATGGGTGCACCATCACTTTTATGGTGGGGGAGGGGTTATTCTCGTATATATGAAATGGAATAATCATGTAATAGAGTTCAATGTTTTAATAAATAAAATATATAATGCATTTTGCGCACACAATAAAATAAAATCAGTAACCTATTTTGAATAAGTATTTATATTTGTGATGAGCTGGAAAAGGGCAAGAACAGAAGAATCAACCCGAATGGTTCCAGCAGGGGGACTTGGTGTCATATTTAAATTCATCAATTTCTCTGTTGGTACTTTTCGGTACACTTTGTTCGTCAGAGAAATTGACTTGAGGTGAACGAATTCCGGAACGCGAAGGGTATGTAAGTCCTGTCAAATTTTATCCGTAGATAAAAGCTATCAAGTTTGATACAAGATATGTTTTTAAGTTCTGCATTAAAAATAAAATATGTTGATAGTTTTGTCTTGAAAATATTGAGAGAAAAACTGAAGTTTAAGATTGTTTAACAAACAATCCCCACTTTTCAGAAGGTACCCCCACTCCAATTCCCCGACGATTTTGTGATTAGGAATGAAACTACTAGATTATTTCATAATTTTTCGAAAATTTATAACTGTGCATATGTTATGCTGTTAACCATGCTATTTGTCATTAGAAATTCCAAAAAAAAAAAAAAAAAAATCCACGAATAATTCTAAAATTGCTTGTATTATTGCTCTTAGATATGAAAGAATTGAAACTGATATGGTATGCAATACTATAATAAAGAATTATGTTTTAGAAAAAATCACGGAAAAAGGATTCCGAAATTCTCGGAAACGTTTTTGAAAATTGTTTGGAGAATTCCGAAATACTCGGAAACGTTTTCGAAACTTTCATGAACCACAGCTGCACAGAATACTCAGAAACATTTCTGGAAATTACGGAAAGAGGATTCCGAAATACTCAGAAACGTTTCTGAAAATTACAGAAAGAGGATTCCGAAATACTCAGACACGTTTCTGGACATTACAGAAAGAGGATTCCGAAATACTCAGACACGTTTCTGGACATTACAGAAAGAGGATTCCGAAATACTCAGAAACGTTTTTGAAACTTTCATGAACCACAGCTGCACGATATACTCAGAAACGTTTCCGGATTTTTTTTACAGTGTAACGCCAACAACTGCGTTAGAATACGCATGCAATTGCGTTGTCAAAGTCAAAGATAGCTTAAAATTGCATATTTCAGAGCTTAAAAATTTCGCATAGAATATCCGATCCCGATTTCCTTGACTTTTTCTAAGTAGCCTAAGCTTCATTTTAAAATTTCGTAAAATTTCCTTTTGTTGCTCATCGATCCCCTAACATCAAAAAAGAAAAAAACTAAGATTCGAATTTTGGAAAAAAATCGGGAGCAAACCCAACGCGCCCTTTCTAATAACTTTACTAAAACTGCGGAATTTGACTTAAATTTAGCAATTTTCTCCAGGTGTGGGCCCTTATCCCCCCCCCTTTTTTTCTTTCGAACGTATACAGAGAATAATTAAGTCTTATTTTTTAGACTACTTTCCCAGTAAAAGTCAGAAAAAGAAGAAAAAAGCATGAAAGAAGGCTTAATGCATCTTAAAAATATCGCGAAAAACAAAAAAAAGTCAAAAATAAGTAAAATAATTAAATAAATATCGAAAAATTAAAAATTGGAAAATAGGGTATTGAGACGGGGGAAAATGTCTGTCGGTCTGTCTGTCCCCTCCTAATAACTTTTGAATGAATAGTCCGATTCGAACAAACTTTTTTTTGTTCGAAAGAGCTCGGCGAGGACACCTCATTCCCATATTTCACTTTTTGATTTGAACTATTTTTTGTTCAATTTTGAACAGTTCAAAAAAATTTAACATTAGCGCCTACGGGGAAATTCCAGGCAATTCCGAACTGTGAGGCGAATTTGCTTCAAACAAACTTTGTAGGAAAAAGCTTTTGATGAAAAACTTGTATATAAAATATCTTTTTGATTTGAACAATTTTCCGTTCAATTTTGAACAGTTCAAATCCCTTAACATTAGCGCCTACGGGGAAACTGAAAGTCAATGTAGATTCCGTACTTGAAGGCGGATTCACTTCAAACAAATTTTGTTGGAAATAGCTCTTGACGCCAAATTCCAGACTCCGACTCCGAGAATTTAGGGGCACCTGACTCCGACAATTAATCGGACTCCGACTACCCGACTTCAACTCTGACTTCGTAGCTTTGGCAAAAATTTATACACGGAGGACAAATGACTAACTCCGATTCTTGGATATTCGACTCCGACTCCTTTGTCTCAAAATGAGATTGACTCCGACTCCACAGCTATGGTTTTAACTGTGAAATACTTATTGTTGATATGACTTGTTTTTATTTTTAAATTTAGGTATTCAGTTATCGGCGAATAAACTCGAAGTCATTTATGTTTCTACATAAAGATATGCGCAGACGATTTTTTTTTTTTGACAAAGAAAATTATTTCTTTAAGTTGACATTTTATTGGTTTTTTTTTTTTTTTTTTGCTTTAGTAAGTGCATTAATTCATTTTAAAAGTTTTTGGCAACAGGGGGAAAAGAAACGATTTTTTTTTTTTTTTTTTTGATATGATGTATTTATTTTAATGAGCTTATTAATTTTAATTATTAATTTTTCGTTTTTAAAGCTGTTAAAGATTAGCTGTTAATGTAAAAAAATGTGTATTAGCTGCTTTATTTAAAAGTTGCTGCTATTTTATCTGTGTTTTTTTTTTTTTTTTTTTTTTTTTTTGCGCATCTAGGGTGTTTTTTACGCATCTAATTTTTTTAGATGAGTGAAGAATATTTTATTCCTAGAAATCAGCTTAAAGTATTTTAAAAATATGTTTGAAAAAATTGGCGATTTTAGCTATTTTTGAGAATATTGATCAGGTACTAGAAAGTAGTATGGGTACACGGGAAAGTAAGCTCGTCTAGTTCTAGACAGAACTTCTTGTTCTTCAATTAAATTGCTAGTTTTAATTTAAACACCTTTGACAGTTTTATGTATTAGCTATTTCACTACAAAAGGGCGGCAAGTTGAAGGACCGCCCCGGGCGTCAAACACTCTAGCTACGCCACTGGTTCCATTTTAGGTAAACAAGCAGTTTGTTATGTGTATTTTTTTTATTTGCGTAATTCATCATTTGGAATCGTCATTCGCAACAACGTGACATAAAAAATATCTGCTATAAAACTGTGAGTACCCAATTTATTTACCTTGTTCTGAGTGAATTTGAATACATATTAGTTTTTTCATTTCGATGAAAAAAATCGGCTGGAAACTAGAGCCATGCTGAGAAATTACTGCTTTTACTTAACCTAATTCCACATAGTTGATTTAAATAACCTTTTGTCTAACCTTGTCCTAGCAGCATCTAACTGAAATGGACAATATGCAAAAAATACTCTTGAAAATATTTACTCAGTACATAAACAAAACAATTTGCGCTAGCTAAATAAAAGAATGAAATATCATCTTCCTCTTTTAATATTCAATCTTATAGTCATAGAAATAAATTATCTAGTATTGAATGCTACTCTTGACAGTCTTACGGTCACGTATTATGTGCACTATGTGACAGAAATGTCAACAAATGCCGAAAATGTCATGAAACTGGACATAAAAAGTACTAATGTATAGAAAAACCAGTACAAAATGAAAATGTTGTTCAAAGTGGATCAAAAATTTATGAATATCGAATTCAATATCGTGAAAATGACTGCTTCAGAACAACTTACAGTGTGTTTTGCATTAATTTTTTACTTTCGTAATACTTTTTAATTTCTCATCTCGTTCTACATAGGTCAGAATTACCAAAAGAATTTGAAAAATCTTTTCAAAAGAATGAAGAACAAAAAAAAATCATGCATACGAACAAAAATTTGTCATTTACTAAGCTTAGAAGTAATTTATACGTTACGGCGTGTGTTTGTTTTACCTTTTTCATCCGCCATTAGACAGTGGCTGCAGCGTCCCCTATAGTTTGTTGGAGTTGCGAATTTCTTTCGTTGGAAAATAGACATACCCAAAGTATGAAGGAAAAAAAAGGAAAAAAAAATGTATGCATTAGTTTATTCAAATAGTTAAAAGCGAGGTTTTTCTCCTAATGCAATTGCAATCAGATTTTTTGAAAAAAAAAAAATGCATCTGTTGGTGTGACCACATTTCTTGAAATTTTTAAAAAGAATATTTTCTTTAAAATAGTGTGTCCGTAATTATGCGAAAGAGTATACGTTGCACCTCCTCGTGAGGGTTCCCGGATTCAAATCTCGTAGCAATTGCATAATCGTTGGATCCGATCGGCATCTATCAAAGCCCACTATTGTAGACCTCCCCAAATTTACTTTGAACTCCGTTAAATAAAACCTGATAGACCCAGAAGAAATCTGTTGTCAAGGTTTTAAAATGTGCTTTTCGCATGTAAGAACTTGCCGAAAGGAAGGTTTTTGAATGAAATCTTAATGAAAGTACAATGCAGAACCTTTTATCCGGGAACCAATAAACCGGGAAACCAGAAAACCGGCAACTTTTCCCCTACTTTCCCGTTTTTTTTTTTAAAATAAGCAATTTTGGCAATTTTTGAAAAATTAAGCTTTTTTTTTCTTTTTTTGAAATACCAGAAAGAATATGAACGATTTCTTAATAAACAACATATTACTCACGCATAACTCGAGAAAATGTTTGCAAACACTAACTTAAAATGGTTATCCTTTATGCGGGTCAAAATTTCCGAAATATTTTCTTGAACTAAAAAGTACATTCGTAAGTTTGAAATTTTCGTGTTTTATTCTAATTGATAGCTAAGGAAATGAATATTGTCGCATAGAAAGCGAATTTTTTTTATACACATAGTAGAAATTTGCAGATTTAGGTTCAAAAACTTATTTTTTGCCCTTCCCTTCATTTTCTTTCGTTTTAAAACATCGAAAAGTGGTGGATTTTTTTTTTCTTTTCCAAACAGAATGTGAGGGTCTCATGTATTATGAATAACTTAAGTTTTTTAGTGTTTAAATTATTCTCACAATAATAGTTTTTTATATTTCGATATTCATAAGCATTTCTGAACTGTTTTCTTCTTATTTTAATATGCTTAATTATTTATTATATAGTAATTTAAATTTTACAAACAATCGGCCAATAGCGCTTTTTAGCAATCCAGAAAACCGGGAAATTCAGATATCCGGGATAGCGATGGTCCCGAACTTCCCGGATAATTGGTTCTCTACTACAATAATCCAGGGACACATCCACCGTGTCCACTAGAGAGGGAGGAGGGGTGCACCATCGTAAGTGTGAGGGAATTTATGGAAAGCCCTGAATTGATTTTCAAAAGAAGAAATAATATAAATGAACATTGAAATGTTACTTGTTCTGCTTCCTCTCCTAATCTTTTCGAAGTCTTCTGTTTTCAGAAGTAATTTGAAGGCAATTGAAGGAAAGCTTGAACACGGAGAGATGGCGGATGACCTTGAAGCGGAAGCATCATTTGTAGTTATTTTCTAATTGATAGGATCAGCGAGGACGCACCTCTTACTACTCGGTGCTTTCTGGCTGATTCTTACAGTTTACAAATGATGTTTCCGCTTCAAGGCCCTCCGCCATCTCTCCGTGGTCTACCTGCTTCATCACTCTCACACAAGAATTTGAAAAAAGCTTTGAAGTAAAAACAATGACAATCTTCCTTTTTCTTCCCAAATTTTCCTCATTCGATAAATTTTTTCTGCCGATTCGGCAAAATTAGAAACATTATTGCAATATTGCATTTTCCCTCCCACTAGTATTTTGAAGGGTTCGGTTTGTAGCACCTACGCGATTAACTTCCCTGGTAGCAGGGCCGGATTTAGGGGAGGGCAGGCGGGGCTACTGCCCCGGGGCCTCCACAACAAAGGGGCCCCCACAATAAAATTTTTACAAAATATCCTAACTTTCAAGGATCGAAAATATCGGATATATACATATAAATCAAAATATTCGGATATATATCAAAGTATCGGATATTTTCAAAAATATGATGATCTTTTCGAATCCTGATTAGGGGCCTCCATTCCTTCGTTGCCCCGGGACCTCCACACTTCCAATTCCGGCCCTGCCTGGTAGCAAAACACATCATTTACACAAAACAGGTAGAAGTCTGTCTTTTGTCTAAAGAAGAGTGACAGATGTTTAGTTGTGACAACGAGTAGTTCAAGTTTTGGAGCGCTGCCAAGGTACGAAATGAAAGAAGCACTTTCAACAATCAAAATGACATTAAAGGAGAAACGAGAGCAAAAGTTTTCAAAAAATGAGTTCTGTATTCCGAGGATTCTAGAAAGCTTCTTTGTTACCCAAAATGTAAATTGTATTAAGTAGTCTGACGCACTTGTGAGATAATAATTCATTCCCGCTTTGAAGCTCTGTACTTTCACCGGAAATACGGTTGCGTGTCTTCCAATAAAGTGACGTAATTTTACTTTCGGAAAGTGGTTCCACAAGTTGCAGTGTTCGTGTGAAAAGCGAGCAGCTGTTCTGGAAATAAAGACCACTTTCATAGCGCCCACCGTGTTATCATTTCAACATAGAATGTCTTCTGCAGAAGTGTTTGCATTTTTAATTTCTGCACTCTTGTCTTGATCCCTATCGGTAGCCGTTAATGACGGGCGATGATGGCAAAGTTCAAACCTTGTCAACAACATTCGGCAAGGTTTGTATTGTACCATGAATAGAAAGTACTTAGAGACTAAATTGTTTGCAAGAATGATTGAAAATAAAAAAAAATGAAGTTTTTACTTTAAAAGTATGACAAATAGACTACAGACTGGCGAAGTGGAGTGAGCCTCCACTACCCCTATGATGATTTGATAACTTATTATAATCATGGTAACATGCTGTACGATAAATAAAGAAACTTGTAGAATTTTTAATGTTTCAGCACCTTAAATTACCATCATTAAACTTTGTTTATATAAAGATTTGTTTTTCGGAGTATTTTTAAGCTGTTAAAATTACACGTGCTAACAGGGGCAGACTGACCCATCGCATCGGCCCACGGGCCAGTGCGCCATCCCTCCTGTGCTACTTTGCACCCTTAAAAACCTGTGCGCCTTTTTTTTCTTTCATTTCAATTTTTTTTATATATATATACGCGCTCGAACCTGTGTGCCTTTGTAATTTTTTTTTCTTCTGCTCCCTCAAATTTGTGCGCCTTTTTTTTTCTTTTTTGCGTCCTTGAACATGTGCGCTTTCGGGACTGGGTGGAAAACTTCAGAAATTAAAATACTGCAAAAATTAATATCTAAGTGTTTCCTTTATGGTCCATTTCGCTTTCTGAATCAGAAGCTATCACAAGTATTAGAAATAATAGCTATATTTTAAAAATAGTACTAGTATTTGCTGATAAAACAAGCTCAAAGCTTACCATGATTTTGAGCATTTATACATCTATATAATCTTTACTTGTTGTTATTCTTTTCATTAATTTTTTATTTATTTTTTTCAGGTCATTTTTGTCATGAATATTTAAAAGAAATGCTGTGTAGTAGAACCTGGAATGGAACCATCTGTGATTCACTTTTCAATCATTTCCCTTTTCACCATATTGTTATCTATTATTGCTCAAAATAGAATTCTAGGAAGCTCAGATGAGCAACAGAACTCTTTTTTACCTGAGTTCAGCAGCTATCATAGGTGAGTAGGAGTAGCATTCTGGAATTGAGTTTTTTTTATTTGGTCTCAGCTGATTTTACCTGCAAATATTAATTCCCCCCTCCCTCTAACTTTTACTATGTGCTGGGGTGTTGCAAAGGGAGGGGTTGAAGTCAACATGGAATATACCTATAGTAATCATAATATGATATTTTATTGTACATGTAATATACAGGGTGTCCACTCTATTGGTGGACCAATAGCTAATTTCTAAACCGTTAGAGATAACTGTTTAGTTCCAACTGTAAAAAATCTTTAAATTCTGTAAAAAATTAAAATTTATAAAAATTTTCTCAAAAAATCAAATTTTGAAAAAAATACAAAATCTAACTTTTTATATAGTCCCCCAGTCTTAGCAATTATATTTAGTTTCATAAATTTGACACTCTAACATAGTGAAAAAAAATAAAAAAAATCACTCTAAAATGATAGAGTTATGAAGTTTTGAAAAATTATAATTTTTGGAGATTTTATGACGTCAGCAAGATAGCTCATAAGGGGATGTATGCGAATTGACAAAGTGTGTTAATAGACTTAAATTTAGTTTGGTTCTTGTTATCAGGGTTCAATATTAAGTGTTGAAAAGAATTAGCAACTGCAATTTATAAGCTCAAAGTCAATTTATGGTTAAAAGGCGGGAGGGGGGGGGCGTATCGAAGTGGTTTATCATATTATATTAAGAACCTCTAATTTCCATTCGCCAAATATCATTAAGTAAATGGACTTTTTTTTAAAAATTCAAATCAAATATTATTTTTTAAACAATTATATTCTCTTTTTTGTTTCAAAAAATATTTATGTTTAATGTCAGGGGATTTTTTGAACAATCATGAGTTGCTAATTGTCCTCATTTGACCAAAGTTGATGTTGCTCTGATTTTTTAGATAGCCATGCAGCTATTATTTAGGGAGTAAAATTTTCGTCGTCATAGTTACAAATCATCTGTGGTTTCATTTTATTCATATTTTTTCAGGGCTTAACTCAAGCAGATTTTACATTAAAAAAACAAAAGGTTTCTTTGTGTAAAATTATGTTTTTTTTTCAGAAAAAACATCTATATAGTTGAACTTAAACAGCAAATTTCATCTTCATACAAAAAAATACTGAAATACCATAACAGAAGTTCTAAATAATTAAAACTTTTTTACAGTTTTCCTTACTTTTAAGTATACTATTATTTTCCTTTATCAGTAGGTATTCTGTAAATTTAAATACAGTGATAAACTTTTACATAAATCGAGATATGAAATATGTTTTCTAATCAAATTCACGTATGTAAATTTGATATTCTTGAATCAAATAAAATTAAAAAACTTTTATTCATAAATAGACTTTTGAGCTAAAAACAGTACTTTGCAGAGTCTTTTCAACCATTATTATTGCCTCCTGATGACAAAAACCCAAAATAAATTTAAACCTATTAAGACACTTGTCAATTTGCATACATCCCTGATTTTTTAAAACTTTATAACTGAGTCAGTTTTGGTAGTTTTGGTCGTAAAAGAGTGATTTTATTTTTAAATGTTAGTGTGTCAAGAATATTTTCCTAAATACCATTGCTAGGACTGAAAAACTGTATAAAAAGTTAAATTTTGTAGTTTTTTCAAAAATAGATTTTTTGACAAAAATTTTATAAATTTTGATTTTTTACAAAATTTAAAATTTTTTTCCAATTGGAACTACAAGCTTATCTCTTAACGGTATAGAAATTAGCTATTGGTCCACGGTTAGGGTGGACACCCTGTATACAGACTGTTATTCACCCCCCCCCCCCAAAGGTGATTTCTGGTTGCACTATTTGTGATTTTATTGATATAATTAAACAAGATGAAGAACAAAATATACACAAACTAAGATTTGGGTGAGGAATGTACTTAGAATCTAAGTATTAAGTATAGTAAGTGCCGCTTTGGGACAAATACAATTTTATAACAATAACCGACTGATTACAATAACTGAAATGAATCCAGGACACATAAAATGATGATTTCTTTCAACTAAGAAGCATTTATTTTTGCAACCATAAATTAAAATTACAATAACTCAACTAAGCACAGTTTTAAAGTATAAATTACTAAATTAGCAAAATAGAAGTATCTGAATCATAAAAGGGAAAATTAAAATGTGGTGTGTTTAAACACATAGTAACAAGTGAAATAAAATATGACCGTTTACTTGTGCATCCTTTTTTCTGACATTCGTAAACAACATTTTCAAAGCAGCACGGTTTTGCTTGTTGTTTTAATTTTAATTTAGCTTCACTTTGTTTTCAATCTCGACACGATTTTTTAGCCACTTAAAAATAATGGCTGAGAAATTGTAGCGATGTGAGTAATACAATGACTCGAGGCGGATACAAAACAGACATGTTTATTAAGCTACGGACGATCACACTCTACGCGGGCGGAAACCGCCGACTGTGTAGAGACACAACTGGGCACATGCGCAATAGGCACAAGTGTGACGTATGCGACATCTTCCCCTGTAAAAATAAAAAAAACAGAACATACAATATTACAAGAAACAATTAAAGAGAGTTTATAAGTCCAATCTATTAGGTGGCCTGACAATGCGGCCCGATTTGGTTTGGACATGTTTGGGAGAAAGTTCGGAGAGTTTTGTTGGTGAGGTGTGTCTTAGAGCTGGTGAAGTTACTGGAGGTGGGGGCGATGAATGGACTTCTGCAGGTGACTTGTCGAACTTAAAGTCAACAAAACTTTTATGGGAAACAGGAAGGTCTGCTAATGTTGGGGCTACTTGAATAGTGTTTCGCCGGAATACTTGCTCTCCACTTTTAATGATAGCGGATCTTGGATTAACCATTTTTTCCACCTCATCTCCGATCCATCTTTTATGATCTTTTTGCACTCTGATGTGATCCCCAGGACTGAATGTATAAGCGGGATCTTTTGTATGTCGATTAGCGAATTCTGTCTTTTTCATCCGTGCTGCTTCCAGTAATGCAGACGCATTTTCAACAACTTTTGGCATTAGAGCTTCTTTAGTAGTGGGCAGAAGTGATCTGGTTTTTCTGCTCATTAAGCGTTGATTGGTGGACATGAGATTGTTTTCTCTTGGGGTGTTACGGATATTTAGCAGAGCTAAAGCAATGTCTGTGTTATTTTTATAACATTTTTGAAGAACAGTTTTTGCTGCTTGAACAGCTCTTTCTGCTAAGCCATTCGATTGAGCATGATATGGACTGGAGGTTTCTCTTCTTATATCCCAGTCTTTTAGAAATGCTTTGAAAGGTCTGGAAGAAAATTGGGGTCCATTATCTGATTCCAAGACTTCGGGAATTCCGTGTACAGAAAACCACCTTTTTAACACTTTTATGCAGTCATAAGAAGTAGGACATTTCAATTTTTGAAAGTCGTAGAACCCGGAATAACTATCTGCGATAACAATGTATATTTTTTTATTAAACTCGAAAAGATCTGAACCAACCCTTTGAAATGGGTATTCAGGTATAGGCTTCATCAAAACCGGTTCTTTTTGTTTGTTTGGTTGATGTGACTGACAAATCGTACACTTTTTAATCATTTCTTCAATGTCATGGCACATCATGTACCAATAAAAGGATTCTCTTGCTCTTTGAAGTGAGCTTTGGATACCCATATGCCCCTGATGAAGTTGATTTAGCAATTTATTCTGCAAAGATTTTGGTACAACTATTCTTTCACCTTTGAAAATTAGTTCATCATAAATTGATAGTTCCTCTCTAAAGTTCCAGTACTTTTGCAACTCTGGTGGCACCCTAGCTTTTTCATCAGCCACCCAAATTCGATAGTTTTTTTAAGTTCATTTAATTCAAAGTCATTTTCTGTCTCAGTTTTAAAATCTGTTAATGCCTTTTCAGACATAGGCATTACGATATGTACTACGTAAGTATCATTATCATCTTCAGTTTCTAGACAATCTCGACTCAATACGTCTGCAACAGGAATGGATTTACCCTCTTTGTAAATTATTTTAGGGTTATATTGTAAGATATCGTAGAAAATTCTTTGAAGCCGTGGTGGGCCCTGATTAATTGTTTTTTTTTTCTAATAATTTCTAACAGTTTGTGATCAGTTTCAATTGTTACTTCTTTCCCATAAATGTACTGGTGGAATTTTTCGCACCCAAATAAAATGGCTAACGCCTCTTTTTCAATTTGGGGGTAATTTCTTTGAGTTTTTGTCAAAGATTTAGTGGCATAAGCGATTGGTTTACTATTTTGACTTAACACTGCACCGAGTGCTGATAAACTCGCATCAACGGTTACAGTAACCGGGTCATTAACATTATAATAACCTAATACAGGTGCAGATGATACTAGTTTTTTTATTTTAATGAATGCATCATTTTGTTCTTTAGCCCATTCCCACACAATGTCTTTCTCTAAAAGTTTTCTTAATGGTTCGGTAACATGCGAAAAATTTGGAAGAAATTTCCCCAGATAGTTTGCCATCCCGAGAAATCTACGCAATTCTTTAATACCAGTGGGTGTTTTGATGTTTTCAATAGCTTTAACTTTATCGGGGTCCGGAGCAATACCATTTTCATTAAGAACATGTCCTAAGAATTTAACTTCGTTAGAAAACAAAATACATTTTTCTTTATTTAAACGTAACCCTGCCAAATAAAGTTTTTTCATAACTTTTTCTACTATGCCATTCAATTGTTTTTCATTTTCAGCGTATAACAAAATATCATCCATAGAACATTCGACATTCTCAAAATCTTTCAATAATTCTGACATTTTCTGCTGATAAATTTCAGGTGCAGAAACTAACCCAAATGGAATTCTTTTGTAAGCGTACCTTCCCCAGGGGGTATTAACTGTTAGGTATTTTGAAGTTTTATCAGTGACTCGTATTTGCCAAAAACCTCGTTTACAATCTAATAATGCAAAACATTTTGCTCCTTTAATTTTTACAGCAATTTCCTCAACAGTTCTTAACAGAAAATGACGTCTTTTTACATGCTTATTTAATTTGGAAGGATCAATACACACTCTTAATTTACCATTTTTTCTAACAATTACTAATGGACTTACACACAAACTAGGTTCAGTTATCGGTTCAATTACACCCAATTCTATCATTCGATCAATTTCTTGTTTTACACTGTTTTCAATGGCATAAGGAATTTTTCTAGGCGGGCATACATCAAATTGAGCTTTTTCATCAACATCAATATCATATTCAAAGTCTTTTAAACAACCTAGCCCCTCATAAATTTTTGTTTTCCAATTTGCTGGAACCATTTCGTACTCAGCAGACAGCACTCTTTTTATTAAGCCTAGTTTTACACAAGTGTTACCACCAATAACAGGTTTTACATTACTATTAGCTACAATAAATTTTAAATTAACACTTTTGTTCTTAATTTTACAAGTAACATTAATTTCACCTTTAACGTTGATTTCATGATTACTAAACGAAAACAATTTTTTTACTTTTGTTTTGACAATCGGGACTTCCAGTTCTTTAGCTAATTCATAGCTAACAACGTTACACTGAGCCCCCATATCTAACTTAAATTTAACAGATTTATTAGAAAAATGAACAATTTCATGCCAATCATTATCAATAGAATTTATATTGAAATTTACTTGCACACTGTCTAAGTATACTTTAGACTCACCACTAGAATAACATTTATCATTCTCATTATTGTTGTTCTCAAAATTATTCAAAACATGAATATTCTTAGATTTACAAACTTTAGAGAAGTGACCTACCTTATTACATTTTCTACAGCGCTTGTTAAATGCCGGAACGATTTAACTCCGTGTTTTGTACCACAACGCTGGCACTCGAACTCTTGATTTTTGTAAAATCCACTCCTGTTGTTTCTGATGAGCCGGATTTCTTGATTTTTTTGAAGTTTTGTTTCGATTTGATACGATCAACTTCTAATTTCGGATCGTTCTTTAATTCTTTTAGCTGTTTTGACGCTTGTTCCGAAATACGACAAATTTGTATAGCTTTCGTTAATGTTAGATCTTCCTCTGCTAATAATTTTTCTCGCACGTTGTCATTAATGATACCGAACACAATCTTATCTCGCAAGAGACCGTCGGTCAGTTCGTTAAAGTTGCAGCCTTGAATTCTTTTTTTAGCTTCGGTGACGAATTCATCGAACGTTTCGCTTTCGCTTTGCTTCAATTTAAAGAAATTCCATCTTGTGAAGGATTCATTTTTCTTCGGAACGAAATAATCTTCGAAGTTCTGCAAAATAACATCTATATTTTTGGAATCTTCATCACTTAATTTGAAAGTATTAAATATACTTATCGCTACATGACCTATTGTTGTCATAAGCACTGCCGCTTGAACTTCTGCTGGTTTTGCTTTCAGATTAGAAGCTACGGAGTACCATTGAAACTGTTGCTTGAAGTCATTCCAAACGTCTGCCATATTATCTTGGCGAATTTTGAGCGACATCGGTGGTTTTAAACCACTCATTCCTGCCTCTTGCTGTGTCATTTATTATTTTAATTATTACTTTTGACACCATGTAGCGATGTGAGTAATACAATGACTCGAGGCGGATACAAAACAGACATGTTTATTAAGCTACGGACGATCACACACTACGCGGGCGGGAACCGCCGACTGTGTAGAGACACAACTGGCACATGCGCAATAGGCACAAGTGTGACGTATGCGGCAGAAATGTTTAGTTCTTCTGCAGCATTTCTTTGACTCATCATAGATAAATTGTCCAAGCTTTTAAAAATGTCATTTTTTTAAATTGACAGTTAAAACATTGAGCTTTTTCTCCATGGCTAAAATGTTTGACTGTTTAGAGTGAAGTTTTAAGGTAACAGGACAGGGAGAAAAATTTTTCTGCTTTACTAATAAGAAGGGAACTTGTTTTCACGGAAGCTACATTCATTTTCTTAAAGTGACAGGAGATCACCACCTGCAACCATGCAGATCCTACATCCATACCTGCAACATGTCCAGCGACTGAATTTTTGCATGTGCAAACCAAAGGCATCTTAGGGGGAATCTGTGGTCACTGAGAATGAACTTTTGTTGTTTCATTTCTAAAAAAATTACACTGCTATTGAAAACCCCAAAATAATACACAGAAAGTTAGTCATTGTCAAGGTGTGCCATTGTATTTCTGTTAATTGATGAACAAAAACGGGGAAAAAATTGAAATTTTATGCAAAAGTGATAACATTAAACGAAGATGTTGATTACAATATCCGAGTTTTTTTAACACGTGTTAACATACAAATGTTCCGAGACTTTGTGGTTCTGATAACAATAAGCAAATGAAAACATTAACTGTGATCACATTAAGCGGCGCCTACTGTATTAAAAATTCTCATTGGCTTATCGCTGCTGTTTCAAATAATGGATGTCAAATCCGACCACAACATGCAGTGCGTTTTTGAACGAAAAACAGAAAATCCCCAAAAATGCCCCTCGCTTTGATCCTTATTCTAACTTTAATTCTGTTAGAAAATTAACCCAGGTTGAGAAAATATAAAAAGTATCACAACATCTGTGTGGGCTGCGGGGTCTTAGATGTTTCTCAGCTAGAACAAAAACTTGAAACTTCTGCCCTTCCTATGTTATTAGGTTGGGTTTCAATGGGGGAAAATAACAAGAATAGGTGAATTTACCGCCCCACAGAAGTTGCCGCCCGGAGCAAGGGTCCGAGCTATTTCTGTCTCGCCCCATTGATCCAGTACTGTGCAAGATAATTGTGATTTTTAAATTTCTTGAGAGCTTATTGTATTTCCGGGTTGGGCACAGTCGACTCATCCGTTTCGTGGGTTGATAAAATGAGTACCAAGCGTGCTTGGGAGCTAAACTAAGGGGTGATCCACAACTGGTTGGCCACCCCAGAGCCCCTGGTGTTGTAAACTGATAAGGACACTGTAGACCTTGGCCTCTCATGAGGTATTAAGCCACTGAGTAGAGTGCTTGGGGTTGAGGTAGAACAAGGCTTCAATCCCTTTGCTAAAGGTCTGGCCTAGTTGAATAATGAGTTGTGATTTGGCCTATAACAATTTATATTGAATTATAAGAAAATATTCTTTTATGCAGAATTGTACTTTAAAATTTAACTAGCTTTATCACAGTGTGGTCCAGGTATCCAAATTAAGGCTACGTGTCTCACAGACAAACAAAAAATTGAATTCACTTTACATAGGGTTAAAAAAAAAAGAAAGAAAGAAAGAAAACACTCGGATTGAAAAACTTTATCTGGTGTTGATTTACACGCTTTTACGTGATATGAATTTCAAAACTTAAAAGAAAATTTTTTGTGTAGAAAAGAGTAATTTTATCTCCTTTTATGACTTTGAATTTGAACATTTGAGACTTCTCGACTTCTTAAAATTTTGAAATTCTCCGTACGTGAATTTCTTGGGCAGCAAAATACCACCATACCAAATTTGGTGAATGTCTGATGTAAACTGGATTTGTGTATGGAACATACATTCATACTTTTATAAACATATATTGCTGTTTATTTTGAAAGTGGGACAATTCTTTTCTTTTTTTTCCTTTTTTTTTTGACAAAAATGAAGATAATGGTGATTTTGCTAAAACTGTTTGATCTTATTCGTCTGCACAAGAAACCAGGGATCAATTGAAAGCATTCAATGAAGCATCGGTTGGTGAACAATCGGTGAATAACCTCTGACTTCATTAGCTGTGATGTGATCAACCGACCGATAGCAGTATGCAAACAAAACCACTTTTAACATCCCACAAAAAAATAAACTTGCTCCACTTTCAAACTGAATGACTTATGTATAAATTTAAAAGTGCATTGATTTTTCATTGGTTTCGTATTGTGACTAAAAACTTATTCTCAAATTTATCAAAGATAAGAAGCAAGATGTATCAGATAGAGAAGCAGGCCCATCATCTAGGGGGTCAGGTGTCTCCTTCGCCCCACTTTGGAAAATTAATGTAGTTACATGAAAGTGGGCGTGGTTTTGCAGTCTTTTTTGGTATAATTTACATTGAGTTGTATCCTTTGCCGCACCCAGGAAAAATTTCAAATGTCGGGCCTGTACAGAAGTATTCGTTTGAGCAGTTGTCTAAAAAAAAAAAAGACTATGAGCTTTAAAAAAAGAAAAAAAAGTTAGTGGTCAAAATATAATTAAAAAAAAAAAAGCTTGAAAATAGTCTTTCAATTTTGGAAGTTTCTGGATTTTAGATTTCCGTGTTTTTGAGGATGTACGAATGAATCCATTTGAATTAAATAAAATATTTACATTTATAAGTAAATTATTACACTTTATTAAAAAATATATGTATTTCTTGTGTGTTTATGATAAAGAGATATGTCATTAAATGCAAACTTTCCAACTAGTGGGCCCTATGACTACGAACAAAGTCGTTTTCCTCATCATGGCTTTGTAAGGAAAGATGGCCGAAACAGAAAGACAACTCAGCTCTTAAGAGATAAGAAACCTAACATAATTCTTGTTCTTACTGATGATCAGGATATAGAATTAGGTGAGTTGAATAAAAGATTCCTCCTTGGAACATTTAATGGTTTTAAAAATTCTTTGCTTGGTACATAATTGGGTTTTGTCCTTTTTTGAGACTAGAATTGGAACAATGGCTTTAGTTTTTCAATCGATTTTTAAGCTCACATTCAATAGGATGCAGCCTTTTTTAAAAATTATTTGCTCATCATTTCTTGAGGAATATTTATGCAAAAAATAGCTTATTGAAATGATTCCATCAGTTTAATTCGCTTTATCAGATTATGCTCATTTGTTTTACCTTCCTCAAAATTGTAATCAAAGCCAGAAAATTCATTTCGGATCCTCTTTGTTTTAGAAGGTTTGCTAATGGTGTTTTGACTTGGCTTTTATTCAACACGGCTTTGTCGTAGTAAAAAATTAAAAGGTCATTTGGTTTGCCTGAATATTTAAAAATAATGGATGATGAATTTCTCGCCAATGTGCTATGTTCATTTGCTCCCATATGTTACGGTTCCATGTTATGATAACTTGGTAGTTTACTCGTCTATCTTATGATAATTTTGCTCGGGAAAATGTTCTTAAAATTGGAATAGAAAAAGAACAAAATTGAATTTTCGAAAAATCACTTCGAGGTGCTCAACTCTATGCTACAAACTAATTCTATGCCAAATTTCATGAAAATTGGCCAAACAGTCTAGGTGCTATGCACGTAACAGACATACAGAGGTCCAGAGACACAGACTTTCAGCTTTATTATCAGTAAAGATATTAGTAAAGTCGATGTTCGTATTACAACCACTGTCGCCTAACAAAATCGGTTGCTGACACCAATGAACAAGATATTGTGTGGTCTTAGTCATATTAAAACACACTGAAAGATCTTTTACAAGTTATGCTTTATTTTAAAGCAGATTCAAGAAACTAGTAAAATAATCAATAATTGCTGGTAGAAAACAGTAAATACTACCTCAAATTACCCACAGCTTTAGAGCAATACTGTTCATGACAAAATAAACTTAAAATAACTGACGATAATGTAATTATTTGTTAATTTAAAGCTGGTTCTTTGCTTTGAGATTTACTAAAATTATTTTTTATTTTTAATGTTAGAATTTCACTTCTTATTTAGATACTATTGTAAAAAACTTCTGCTTTGTTTTTTCCCCCCCGACTTTTTCTAAGAAAATATTTTCTTATATCTATCTTTTGAAAGGTTTTCATCAATTGTTTGACCTTTTCATCATGGAAATCCCTCTTGAGATTCTTAAATATTAGTTTTCAGATAGATAATCTTGAAAATTAAAAATAAGTTGAAATTCCTTAACTATGGATGCTATGCTGGAATGAACAATTCCATTTGGGCATTCTGGAAGACATTAAAATAGCATTGCATTTTTGTGAATAGCAAATGGGGCCTAATGCACTGGTCACTATGATGTTAAGATTGCAGTCATGGGAGATAGTTCTGAAGAACTTTGATTATGATTTACTTTGTATGAAAACTCTGATAAAAGATTCCTTTTCTTTTCCAAGGTTCTATGAATTTTATGCCCAAAACGCTCCGCATCTTGGGGGATGGAGGTGCTCACTTCTCCAATGCTTACGTCACCACTCCCATGTGTTGTCCCTCCCGCAGTTCGTTGCTGACTGGCCTTTACGTACACAATCATCAAGTTCATACAAATAATGACAACTGCAGCTCACCCTGGTGGCAGCAAGAGCATGAAACAAGAACTTTTGCGACATATTTGAATAATGCTGGATACAGAACTGGTGATTCCTATTTTGTTACTTGTGTTTACACTTGCATAAATGTGAATTAAATTATTTATGTGTGTGTATGTATACAATAATTTCTTTTCTTTCCTAAACCAAATAAATGACTAAATTGGAACCTCTTAACTATTTCATCCTTTGAGCTGGTAAATATTTTTAAAAAATTGCATACCATTGTGCATTTTTTTTGTTATCAAAAAAATAAATAAATAAATAAATAAATAAATAAAAACAACAACAAAAAAACTAGATATTACACCATAATTTACCTTTAACCAATGGTTAAAGGTAAAATAACTTATAGCTTTTATACAGACAGGTGGTTTAAAGGTATTCTACTGTAATATATTCTTTTTTTTTTTTTGAATATAGGAACACTTTTTAACATAGACCTAAAAATCTCTGATGACCAGTCAAATTTTTCCATAGAACAGTGCATTTTAATCGACTCGGAAATGAGCATAAATTAAGTTTTCTTGTAAAAACGTATTTAAACACTTTTATGTTTAAATTTTTTATTCAAAACCTTTTGGTAATATCCATGAATATAAGACTATGTTGTCATATAATATGAATTTTAACATTTATTTTTACAAATTGAATTCTATTGTTATGCTTAGTTTCTTTATTTTTGTATTTTCAGCTTATTTTGGCAAATACTTGAATGAATACAATGGTTCTTACATTCCTCCTGGTTGGCGAGAATGGGTGGCTCTAATTCGCAATTCGAGATTTTATAATTACTCTATTAATGTGAATGGCAACAAGATAAAACATGGAGATAATTATTTTAAAGATTATTATCCTGATTTAATTGCCAATGACAGCATAAATTTTCTTCGTAGATCTAAAAGGTAACTTATAAAGATTCTATTAAATAAGATTAAGTCAATGTATATTTTCCTGTCATATTCGAACAAAATGGGAGTAAAGCATTTTTTTTTATTGATAAACTATTTTTTTTTGCAAGATGGTCAAAAATGTACATTCTCTTCTCTCTTCCCTAACAAAGCAGTTAATGTTTTCTCTCACCCTTCCTGGTTTGAGCACGTATGGCCATTGAGATGATAAATGCCATCTGCTTCTTTTTTTACAAAAATAAAAATTCAAGAAAAACCAGCTGTTTAATCACAGTTTTATTTGTTTCACTCTAGGTGCTTGTTGTTGTAATGGGAAAGGTACCAGGGTTTGCCGATATATATCAGTCGATTTATATCATGATATATATCACGATATATATACAATATTTATTTTGAAAATATCATGATATTTTGATACTTTCGATATTGATTTTTTCAACTACGGTATTTTCTACATAAAAATTAAATTTATCATAGTAATATTGTTTATTTTTTATTAAAAATAACCAAAATGTTATTTACTATATTTTTATGATGTATTAATACATCATTAAAATAACTTATTTAAATTCTTAAAATTATTAGAAATGTAACAATTTTAATTCATATAAAAAGTGCCTAATTAAATAATACATGTTGGTATGAAAGAAAGAAAATGTCTGATGACTGTGCAGTAACTAATGCATATTTTTTATTTCTGAATCATATAACTGCCAAAAAGTAGCTAACAGAAGAAAAATAAGGAAAACAGCTAATTCTAAATTAACTCCATTAAAATGGATAAAAATGTTAAATGAAATACTATATATAAGTAATAAGAGAAACCTTAAATTTTTAGTCTACATATTGCAATAACAATATAAGGAAATAAAGAGTGATTTGAGATGTATTTATTATTTTAAAGACTTTAGTTTACTGATTGAAAATATCGGATATATATCAAAATATCCGAGATATATATCAAAATATCAGATATTTTCGATACTTTCGAAAATATCATGATATTTTCGAACCCTGCCTAGCTCTATTTTTATAAATTTTTGACTTATTCTAAGAGATGTAACTTTATGTGCTGTTAATATTAAAATAAGTACTGTAGTTTTTCTTTATTATCAACAAATAAGTTAAATTGTTATCATTTGTCAGAATTATTAAGTACACAGTAGACTCCCGATTAATCTGCAGCCTTTCCCACATTAAAAAAAATTTTTTTTTTCAGCGATGATTAATAGAATGTAAATAAATGTACACATTTTAAATTAACAAGTGCAAAACCTGTTTCAAGATGCATTTTTGGTTTAACCTAGCTTGATCTGTTCACCATTTGGTCCCGTATGTGTGCAGGGGCCAATCCAGGATTTTTTTCTCGCTACCTACTTTTGTGAAAGTATTGCATCATTCTATTTTTGGGAAAGTTTTTTTTTTATCAGCATTGTTTTTTTTTTTTTAATTTTAGAGGCATCCTAATTTTTGTAAAAGAGAAGTAGAACAAGTGAAATTTTAGCTCAAAAAAGTGTAAATGTCATCTAGTATTATTTTAAACAGATTTCGTTTTTTGGGGAGGGGGGGGGGAGCAAAAAAACCTAAGAAGTGCGAAAAATATCATCCTAATTTTAGCTTAATGGGCTATGTACTGTGTACAAAATAGGAAATTATGAGAAAAACGGTTTCCCAAAACAGATGTTGAAAGTTTGCAATAATATTGCATAAATACACTTTGGCGAGAAACAGCTAAAAATTAATTAAAATACTACAAAACGTTTTCTATTTAAGCGATTGTTCATATAAACCTGCTTAGAATTTTATTTTATGAGTAAATTTTGTTTTAAACAGAGAAACAAATTTTATATTTTAAAACGCGAATTTTTGTGAAATTTTCGATGTTTTTGTGAAGCCACTGATTTTATAACTTGATTTTTGTGAAAGTACCGATTTCAAAACAAGATTTTTGTGAAGGTACCGAAAAACAGTAGCAAAATCAGCCTGTATTGGACCCTGGTGTGCAATCCATTTGCAAAAATAAGCTATACGTTTTAAACTTTTACATTTATTTTTTACAAACCATTATCATTTTAGCTATAGTTTAACTGTATGTGCATGTTATTGATCTTTCTAAAATTATTGCATACACGGGTACCTTTTTTTTACTTTGCAGATTATCGAAGAATTTGATTACCCACCGTTACAGTGCTACCCAGGGCCGGCTCTAGTAGTTTTGCCGCCCTAGGCGATATTGACAAGTGCCTCCCCCCATTCAATAATAATGATAATAATAATAATATATTTAAAAAATAAAAATAATAGTAAAGTGCTTAAAATTAAAGTGAGTTTCTAGTTAAATTCCAAAATGGGTTTTACATATCCAAGCACTGATACACACTTTAAATTATCTTTTTTATCATTAAAGTAGTGCATCTTATGGCATTGAAACAGATATCAGTATTTTCAAAAAGACTTTTAAATCACGCAATTTGCCGCCCCTAAAATTAAATTGAATTTCTACTTAAATTCCCTATTTTGTCTTGCATATCCAAGCACTGGTACCTCTTTTTTTTCTTTTTTTAAGCATTGAAGCTAAGAATTATACCGCTGAAACTCAAATTTGGTATCAACCTTCATCGGCAAACCTTCATCTTATGTTGCCAGATGCAACAACTTACATTACATCTCCCCCTTAAAAGTTCAGTCTGGACGGTTCGTGAACAGTTCTACCGCTCCAAGTGTTATATGGCACAGTGTCAGGAACTCCATTAGGAGGATTCATACTCAAAAAAAAAAAAAAAAATGAACTTCTAGATTTGCCCCCCCCCCCCCCCAAAATCTGCAGCCCTAGGCAGCCGCCTAGGTTGCCTACCCAAAGAGCAGGGCCTGGTTCCACCTTATTCCATGAATAATCGGCAGTTTTTTGTTTTTAATTTGTTGAGTTTAATTTTGATCTGTCAAGAGTCGTGCAATTTCTACCTGTCATCTGAAAGTCTTAAATGTGTTAATGACTCACAAAAATATTTATCAAACTATTAATGCTGCTTAATATTATCATCATCTTGTATAAAAATAAAAATTAGGAGTATGAAATTTACTGGCGCTTTATGCCGTGGTAAAATGTTTCTTCATTGTTATATTTCTTTCATTTAGACATTTTGTTAACAAGCCTGTGATGATGGTTCTTTCATTTCCTTCTCCTCATGGACCAGAAGATGCAGCTCCCCAGTACCAAAATTTATTTCAGAATGTCACAACACACAGGTAAGATAGAAAAGATTTTAGCAAAGGATGAAGTTTTGCAAATCAAAACTCAGTCAGAAAACCAGAAATTTATTAATTCCTCCCTCACCTGTTAAATGTAGGGTCAGATACAAACTCGCATTTCAGGGAGATCATGCTGGGAACTATGAAGTTTTGTGAGAAAAAAAAGATCTGGCATTGTTTGGGTATCAATAAAAAGCACCAAATCATCCAGGAATAAGGTGTCAAATAGGGCATAAAGTTTATTGAACAAATTCAGAACACAATGTGAAATAATGTTTTAATGATATTTTACATCATACTATCTTTCATACAATTATTAAATTATGATGTTGTTGTTGTCTTGTGTCAGCTAGGCTGGCAATTTGGGGTGCATTGCTTCATTTTTCCAACTGTACTGTAATTTGGTATGTCAAGTCCGACTTCTACAGTATGTAATGTTACTCACAAGTACTTTAAATTGGTTTATTACATAAGACAACACAAGCACACGATACATACAGCTTACAGCAATTCAACATAAAAGCAAAAACCCTCCAGAGTCCCTGATAAGTCTCTTCATCGGATGTTGCCAGATGCAACAACTTATATTACATCTTCTCCTAAAAGTGTTCAATCAGTCTGGACGGTTCGTGAACAGTTCTACTGCTCCAAGTGTTATATGGCATAGTGTCAGGAACACCATTAAGAGAATGGGTATGGCCACGGGATTACTGATGGAATCTTCTTCCCGGGAGCTGTCATACCCCACTGTAGAGTCGGGAGCACTGTCCTCATTCATAAGGGTATCTTCACTCTCCCAGGAGAATGATTTTGGCACCGGTGAGGGATGGAGGTACCTGCGATTCCTTCTAAAAACACCTCACGGAGTCTCGATTATATATGATCTGAGAGCCTGGTGAGCCTCTTTTTTTTACCTTCCCATATGTCCGCATGTCGCACACCCACACCTGTTCGCCGATATTCAGTTGTGGAAGTTGTCTAACTTGATGTTGTCGATCGAAGTAAAATTTCTGCTTCGAAATCCTTTCTTCTTTTTTATGTAAGAATTCCTCATCCAATGCCCTCAGTTTAAGCTTCATGCTTAGCGTAGGAATCAGTGTCCTTAAACATCTTCCCATTAGAAGCTCAGCTGAACTATCCCCATTTTCGAGTGCCGTGGCTCTTAGTGCAAGCAGCATAGGATAAGGATCATCTTTTTCAGCTTTTATGAAGTGTAACTGGAAGTTTTTCACCATGGATGGAATGAAACCGTTACTTTGAGCATACATGGGACTAGATGTTACAATGGAAAACTTATATTGATTGGCAAATTTCCAATACTTAGAATCTATTATTGCTTGGGAAAACTGAGGGCCATTATCACTTCTCACCACTTCTGGAATCCCGTGGTGGGCAAATATAGACTTCATGTGGTTAATGACTGCTTTAGAAGAAAGGCTCTCTAACTTTGCCACTTCAATATATCTGGAGTAGTAATCTGCTATAATAAGATACCAACTACCACTTACTTTGAGAAGATCAGCTCCAACCGTCTGCCAAGGTCTATTTGGAAATGCTGATGAAAGTAGGGGTTCTTTGAAATGGCTTGGATGTTGAATACTCTTGTGACATTTTGAAATGAGATTCTGAATTTTTGTGGATAAACCTGGCCACCGAACAGACTCGTGAGCTCTGGCTCTGCATTTTGTTATTCCAAGATTCATGTATCCTATTTAAAATTTCTTCACTCAGTTTTGGAGGTATAACAATTCTAGAATCTTTCATCAGCAAATCATTTTGAACAGAGATTGAATGACGATATGCCCAGTATTTTAGACATTCTTCAGGTACTTCATTCTTGTCAGGCCAACCATCTTTAGAAAATTTAATCAAGAACTTGCAGACCGGATCATCTCTCTGTAAAGACCATATTTCTGCCAATCTGGCGTCTTATGATGGAAAATTTTCAACAACCATTTGCACATAAGCAGTTATTTCTTTACTTAATTCTTCCTTTCTTTTTTCTGGTAAGGTACTCCGAGACAACATATCTGCAATGATAAGTTTCTTCCCTGGATCGTACTTGATGGTATAAGAGTACTGCATCATTCGTAACTTCATACGCTGAAGCCTAGGAGTTCAATTATCTAATGGTTTAGACATCATAATAAGCACAAGAGGCTTATGATCTGTTTCAATGTGAACTTCCAACCCCATAATGAAATCATGGAATCTTTCACAGGCCCACACGATAGCCAATGCTTCTTTTTCTATCTGTGAGTATCTCTTCTCTGTGTTGGACAATGTTCTAGATGCATAGAAAACTGGACGTAAATTACCATTGTCTTTCTGACAAAGAACTGAACCAAGACCGTAGGACGATTCATCTGCTGAAACGAATGTTTCTTTCGTTGGATCACATAAAGCTAATTCAGGAGTTTGAAACAGTTTCTATTTAATTTCTTCGAACGCCATTATTTGAGAGTGCCCCCAAATCCATGCTATATCATTCTTTAACAACTCGTAAAGAGGTTTCACAACATCTGCAAACTTTGGTATAAATTTATTCAGAAATCTTGCCATCCCTAAGAATCTTTTAGTTCCGTCACGTTCTTGGGTGTTGGAATTCTAGAAATAGCTTCTGTTTTTCCTGTATTAGGTTTGATACCCTTTCCTGAGATAACATGTCCAAGAAAAGTAATAGATTCTTTTGCGAACTGGCATTTTTCAGCATTTAAAGTCCACCCTGCAGCTTGGAGTTTCAAAAGAACTTCATGTAGTCGTTGATTATGCTCCTCTTCGGTTGCACCAAAAATTACAAATTCGTCCATGAAACCAACTACACCAGGACCTTCTCGAATAGTTTCACAAATTTTTTTTGGAACACTTCGGGAGCTAATTTTATTCCAAAGGGCATACGCTTGAACTTAAATCTTCCGAATGGCGTAATAAAAGTAGTTAATTTTGCGGAATCTGGATCTAAGCTTACTTGCCAAAAATCCGCATTAGCATCTATGATACTAAACACTTTAGCATTACTAAACTGATTCAAACTATAGTCGACTGAGGCCATGGTAAAATATTCTCTTTCAGTATTTCCATTCAAGACGGGTAAATCGACACAAATTCTTATATCACTTCGATTTTTTTTTGGAACAATCACCACTGGCGCACACTATTCTGTGGCTTCGACAAATGGTTCTATAATTTCATTTTTTGTCATTTCATCCAATAGTTTTTTCAATTTACCCCTCAGAGCTACTGGAACTCGCCGTGGTACCGAAACTGCGTAAGGCTTAGCATCATCCCCTTAGCTTTATACGGTATGGCTTTTCAACTTTCCCAATTCCTTGAAATAGTTTAGGAAATTCATGCAGCGGGTCTAATTTTGACTTCAAATTAAAAATTTGTGGAATGAGATTTAGATTTTCACTTGCTGTACAACTTAACAATTTGTGCTGCAAATTATTGACCATATGTGCATCATCTTCATAACTAAAATTCTTGTTCTTTAGTTAAACATGAATTATCCCAGCCAAGTTCAAATTATCCCCTTCGGGACCACAGATAATTTTATTTGAACTTTCTAATCTTATATATTGTAATTTTTCTTCATAAACAATTTTGGGAACCACCATCACGTCTACCGCCATATCAATTTTGAACTCCAAAGGTGTGTTTTCCAGCAATATTTTAGCATTCCCACGATTTCCTGGATGATTACGTTTATTGTTAGTGTTCATTATGTGACACATGAAATTCAAACTCTCTGACTGCGTTTTTTCGATTTCATTTACAGGTAATTTTACCTTACACACTTTGGCATAGTGCCCTACTTTTTTGCATGGTTACAGATAGCTTTGCCAGCCAGACAGTCTCATTTGGTATGTTTATTTGGTTTACCACACCAAAAAACATGCATTTGTTTTCATTTCCGAGTTAGATGAATCGGCAGCTTTTGAGTTCTTAAATTGAGTGCTATGTTTATATTTCTTATTCTGCGGTACAGCAACTCTGTTAGCCACTTTAAACGATGTAGAATTATCACTCAGAATGTGTTGTTGATTCTTAATTTTCTCTGCTTGGCGGTCTATTGTAATTGCTTTTTCTAGAGTAAGCTTTATATCTAGTTGTAGATTTTCAGATTTTTTTTATCGCGAATGCTGCAAACAATTCTATCCCTAATCATTTCTGAATGAAAATCAGCAGGAAATTCACATGAGGATACTAATTGTTTCATGTTACATAGTCTTAAAATGTTTAGTAAAGAGATACTTAAACTCCTATAGTACAAAACCAACTAAATCTGTGAATTTATTTACATCTCTGGAATACAGGAATGTTGCCACTCGGGCATAACTAATAACACGTAACATCCTTCCCTTTTTACAGAACTTTCAAACAGTTATTTTTCTTCCATATACATAATGGTGAAATTTTTCTAAACTCCATATAACAGCTAACATTTCTTTTTCAATTTGAGCATAGTTACGCTCCGCAGCATTTAGTGTTCTACTTGCATAGGCAATTGTACCCGAGTCTTGCATTAATACTGCACCAAGCCCAAATTGGCTTGCATCACATTCTACTTGAACAGGTTTTGTAAAATCAAAAATTTTCAAAGTTGGTGCTTCTGTGAGTAGACTCTTCAGCTTCATTAGGGCTGCATCTTGTTTCTCTGTCCAATTCCATGGAATATCATTCTTTAAAAGAGTATACAATGGTTCACTAATAGTAGCATAATCTTTTAGAAACTTCATCTGATAATTACACATTCCCAAGAATCGTTTCAATTCTTCTTTATTATTAGGCTTTTTAAGATCAATAATTGCTTGAATTTTCTTTACATCAGGTTTCACGCCTTCTTTGGAGATTTTGTGACCCATAAAAATAATTTCATCACATTGCAGTTCCATTTTTTCCTTATTGAGCTTCACATTCAGATCTTTGCATCTCTGTAGAAAAAGTTGTACATTTTCATCATGTTCTTTTCTGTCTTTTCCAAAAATTACTACATCATCAGCAATATTGATGAGTCCAGGAAGACCTTCAAATGACTGTTTCATCTTAATTTGGAAAATTTCCGAAGCTACATTCAAGCCAAAAGGCAAGCGCAGAAAACAATATCGTCCAAAAATAGTTTGGAATGTTGTTAGTATACTTGATGCTTCATCAAGAGAAATGTGCCAGTAGCCATTCTGCAAATCAAATTTGCTAAAAACTGTAGCACCATTTAATTCATGTAGCACTTCTTCTAAACTAGGCATAATATATCTTGGTCTTTTAAGAGCTTTATTCAATTTAAGCGGATTTAAACAAATTCTCAACTTACCGTTTGGTTTTTCTACACAGACAATGTTACTAGTCCAAGAAGTTGGTTCAGTTATTTTCCGGATAATTCCTTTTTCTTCAAGTTGGTCCAGTTCCTTTTTAAGTTTATCTCGCAAAGCAATAGGCACTCTGTGTACAGGCATAGTAGAAGGTGAGATATTAGGGTCAGTCTGTAGATGAACAATACCAGGCAAGTCTCCAATTCCTTCAGAAAATATATTATTATAATCAGTTATGTTTACTATGTTTACAGACTGGAATTCTTTCTCTTGGATCGTAATCAATTTCATAGCTTGAATAGCCTTCAACCCTAGAAGTGGTTGTATATGTTCCTTGTCAACAATAGTAAACTCAATATTATACCTTTTGTTGTTCTTCGGATTGATTACATGTTCACGATGAACTCCAACTGGTTCTAAAGTACTACCGTTCCACATCTTTAGAACTTTATGACATGGATCTATGCCAGTAGCATAATGTTTGGGCAAAATATTTACTGTAGCTCCAGTGTCTACCTGAAAAGTTACTTCTTTTCCATTAATTAACATCAGACATTTTATGTCTTTACCTTTGTCTTCAACTTTATTCACCCATTCTTCACTCTCGTGATCTGAATCTAAATGATGAATACTTTCTTTCTTCATTTTGAATGATGATTTTTTTTGCAAAATGGTTCTTCTTTTTACATTTCGAACATGTTTTTCCCCAAGCTGGACAAAGTTCTTTCACAAATTTATGCTTTTTACCACAAAACTTACATGATTTTTCTTGTTTCTCGCTTTCAAAAAACTTTTTAGCTTCAAATTTTTTATTTTGCTGAATTTTGTTCACTATTTCTGGATGAAATTCTTTTCGTTTACTTTGTGCATATTCTGCAGCTCTGCAAGTATCAATGCATTTCTCTAAGGTTAATGTTCTTTCTCTCAAAAGTAGTTCTTGTAACTGGGAGTCCTTTAAACCTAAAATAATTCTATCTCGAAGTAAAGAATCAATACAGTCTTCACAATAATTGCAAGTTTTGATTAACACTCTTATGGCAGATAAAAATTCATCAAATGTTTCACCATCTCCTTGTTTTCTATTATTGAACATAAATCTTTCATATGTTTCATTAATTTCACCGACTACATATTCATCGAACTTTTCAATTATTTCTTCAGTTGTTCTTGCTTCATCATCTGTCGAAAACGAAAAACCATTGTATCTTTGTAATGCAGCGTCACCCAGTGTATGTAATAATAGCGCTACTTGATACTTCATAGTCTGCTTTTCTAAATTGGTAAGAATCGCATAATTCATCCATTTTTGCTTGAACAACTTCCATCTTGTGCATAGATCACTATCGAACAACAACGGTTCAGGAGCTTTGATAATAGGCTTAGCAGCGTCCGTGCTCATTGCGGCTAATTAGAATTTCGATCTAAGTAACTTCTTCAAAGTTATTTAAGAGAATAACAATTTACTTATTTTTCCCGCTGCCACCATGTTTCATGTTACATAGTCTTAAATGCTTAGTAAAGAGATACTTAAACTCCTATAGTACAAAACCAACTAAATCTGTGAATTTTATTTACATCTCTGGAATACAGGAATGTTGCCACTCAGGCATAACTAATAACACGTAACACTAATGCATATAACGACGTGATAAACTGTTCTACCAATTCGCCTTCATCTCGTGTTCTCATATAGAACTTATATCTTTCGCATATAACATTACGTGTAGGAATAAAATAAGATTGAAATTTCTCTTTTACAAATCATACTTTTGATATTTTCTTCGCTTATTTCAAACAATAACAAAATATCTTCAACTTGCGAGCCCATTAGATAAACCAAACTGTTTACCTGTTCTACTTCGTCTTTCGTTGTCAGACCTGACACCAACCGCTCAAATCGATCTTTCCATTTCTGCCAGTCGTCAGGACGAAAAGAAATTGTTCAGGCGCAGGTATTTGATACATTTTTGCTTAAAAAACGCTGCCACCATGTAATGTTACTCACAAGCAGGGCCGGATTTGAAGTGTGGAGGCCCCTAATCAGGGTTCGAAACGATCATCATATTTTCAAAAATATCCGATACTTTGATATATATCTAAATATTTTGATATGTACATATCTGATATTTTCGACCCGTGAAAGTTAAGATATTTTGTAAAAATTTTATTGTGGGTTCCCTTTGTTGTGGAGGCCTTGGGGCAGTGCCCCGCCTGCCCTCCCTAAATCCGGCCCTGCTCACAAGTACTTTAAATAGGTTTGTTACATAAGACATTACAAGCACACAATACATACAGCTTACAGCAATTCAACACAAAAACAAAAACCCTCCATAGTCTCGAACCCAGAGTCCCCAATAAGTCTCTTCATCGGATGTTACCAGATGCAACAACTTACATTACACAGTACACACATGCCATAAGGATCCTTTTAAATGTTAGGTAACCATTCACAGCATAACAACGCATCCACACAAAGAAAGGACAAGGACAGGAGAGAGAAAGTGCGCCCATGCCAGAGCCCAGTGGTGTTCCCATAGGGTATACTCCATATACGCCGTATACTCTCAAACATTTTGTAGACATATAGCGTATACCCTCAAACTTCAAAAATTTTTCTTATGACATATGTATATGATCGCATACACATATTGTGCATAGTGGATTACTGGGAGTTTACCCTCAGAAAAATTGATAGGAACATCACTGCCCAAGCTGGGATTTGAGCCCAGTACCTCCCCATTACTCTCAGACTCCTCTGACAGTGTGGTGGCTTTAAATTATGTATGATCATGTACAATAATGATGGATTAGTAACATTGTTGACAGTTTAGGAGGTCATGACCCTCTCCTTGCATGCATCCCTGGTTAAATATCACAGCATGCACCTGTAATACCGGGTATTAAAAGTCTGAAACAAAAAGATAATAGAAATAGATATCTACTTTCCATTGGTACATTATCGGATTTATTATCAGAAACAGCTATTTTTGTATGGAGAATTCTTTACATGAAGTTTGTTTCAGTATCCAGATCAATTTGGAAGGGGGTGCAGACCTGTCATTTGGACTATGAGGCGGCAGAGCTAATCCCCCCTCACCTATACCCCACCCAGATTTTGGAAAACTATTTAATTACTCAGCCAGGGCCCAGCTAGGCTGGTCTTAGTCAATTTATCTTTTCCAATGAAGATCTATGGCCCTCTTAAAACTTGCTCATTATGATCTGTTCTGGTAAGCTGTTCCAAATACTACAGCCCTACTGAAGTAGTAATTTTTTCCTAATTTCCTGATGAGCCAGAAATTTAAATAGCTTAAAATAATGATCCCTTGTTCTGCCATTTGTGAAAAAATTTAATCCGGTTAACATCCTTCATTTTGATAAATTTAAACAACTGAAATACAACTCCCAATGGGGTTGTTTTCTTCAGTCAAAAGTAGTACTTTTAGTCACTGAAATTGATAGAATAAGCAAAAAAAAAAAAAAAACATGGAAGAAGAAAATTCTGTCATTTTCCCAACAGTTATTTTTTAATAAATTTTTTTAAATGTCTGATTTTGCAAACAAGGCGTGGTCTAGATGATGTCACAAATGATGCTCTTTGGTGCATTTTGTACCGCGTTTCCACGTTATGATAATCAAGAAGTGAATTAAAATTGTGTTCTATGCTTGCTATCAACCATATTGTTGCCAAAACACATCAGTAAAGGTGTGAATTAAATATTTTGCTCTGTGAATGGCAACATTGAATGGCATTTCATCATTTGTGATGTCATCGGCAAGAAATGTAAACAATGAAAACGCACCGATTTAAGTACTTTTTGAAAATATTAAACTTAAACAAATTATTTAAAAAATGGTTGATCCTATGTTTTTAAGCATGTTCTTTCAGAAAAAAATACTTTTAAAATTTTGGAAACGACCTCATTAAATGTGGATATGAGTGACACAAGTGTCGCGGATAAAAAAAATTGCAGATAAATTGGAAAAAGGCTAAAATGAGGGACTTAGTAAGGTAAAAATTGTTCCTCTTCAAAAATGACTGTATTGATTAATGATACTTTCTATACAAAGTAAAAATAAAAGAAGTACAATAAAAATGATTTGTATTTTTGCCCAACAGAACTTAACATCAATAAAGAACAAGTGTACGTACGATGAAGAAAGCGCAATACATAAATAAATAAATAAATAAAGGTTAAACAAAAGAATTTTAATTTACAATTTTTCGAGGAAAAGAAATGCCATTCCTATTTCTTTTTTGCTACAAAAATAAATGTTCCTGATTCTTGATTGACTCACGGATAATCAAGAGTTTACTGCATGTCTCCTTTGGCTCTCCTTTGCTCAAGACCATACATATTAACCCTTTTAAGTCTATCATAATCTGTATGTGAAAGTCCCCTTACTAGCCCAATAGCATTCCTTTGAACCCACTCCAATGAGGAAATTGTTTTTTTTTTTTTTTTTTTTTTTTTTTTTTTTTTTTTTTGAGGTAAGGAGGCCAAAACTGAACAGCATACTCTAAATGAGGTCAAGCTAAACTCCTATGTTAAGGCAGAAGAAGCTTCTCGGGATTTTTTGAAACAGATCTATTGAAAAACCCAAGCATTCTATTGGCTTTGTTACTTGCTTTGCTGCACTGTTGACTTGACTTAAAGTTCTGATTTATTAAGACACCCAGATCAGTACCTTTTTCGTTCTGCTAATGACTCGTCCTGTAAATAAGAGCTTGCATTCTTATTTTCATGACCTACATGAAGTACTTGATATTTTCCAACGTTAACTGCCATATGCTACGTATATGCAATAAAAATTTCAAAATTGATATAGATTTAAGTTGTCATTGATATAAAGATTAAATAATAATATTGATATGCTTAAAATATGCCTCTAAATATCTAAATGGTTCTTTTGCATGCAATTCTTTGCTTTGTAGAACTCCAAGTTGGAATTTCGCTCCTAATCCTGACAAGCAGTGGCTTTTAAGGAACACAGGAAAAATGGAACCAATTCATGTCAAATTTACAGATGTTCTGCATACAAAACGATTGCAGACACTTCAGTCTGTTGATGATGCTGTTGAAAAAGTAAATATTCTTTTTCCTTATGTACCTTTGAATTGAGGAAGTGTGTCCCATACAATGTGTTATATTTATGCCTGAATCTGGAAATCAATTTCAAAATATCCTAAATTTATATCAGTCACATTTGCATTTCCAGAAATTAGCTACTTATCTACAAAAACTTTGTTGTCATCGTACACTAAATATTTGAAGCTTATGTTATACTATATAGAACGTTGCAGATTTTATTTGTGTTAAAATATTAAGTTTATTTAGCAGTTTCTGTTTGGTAACAATTTGAAATATTAATAAATTCAAAGTTACAAAGATGTTAGCTTGATAAAATAAAAATTGGTCACTGTATGACATCCAGTGTTAGTTAGTCCTTTTAGCAATAGCCATTAAGTCAGGGATAAAGCAGAACTACATGCAATATACCGACAGCCCGGTTATGATATACAGAGACTGCAGTTTCATTCCTGTTGAGGAGTCATCAGTCTGGAATAGTCATTAATCAAGCTAAAGGCAGATGTCTTCTCATTGAACCTGAGAGAACTAGTTTATCCTTGTTTATAAAATGTATCTCAAAATAGTATTTATGATTACTAAAGTGGGTCAGATTGTTTCTGTTCTTTATAACAGATTATGCATTAATTTTAATGTATTATGATGCAGTAATTTCAACAATTTAGATTGTATCAAGATTTAGATCTGTTCAAAAGAGCTATGTGATCTTAATATTATATTTGCCATAGATTCACATTTAACTTTCTTTTAGATTCAAATTGATGAAATTCACTATATTCTTAGGGAACGAAAGAAAAGAATTGAATGTTTCGTGGAACAATAAATATTTACATATTACGATAAAAATTTAGCAGCATTTTGCAATGTATTTATACCTTCTAATAATTCCTGTCTTCCTTTAATAACTCAATTTGTTCAGCTAAAACTTGTTCTAAAAAAATTCTTAAATTTTGTGCATTATAAATTTAATGATTCATCAAAATACCAATTAATTTGTAAAAACTCTATCATGAAAAAAGAACAAGACAAAAACTGATATGAAGATCATTTTTATTGGAAGGCTGCACATTTCTTGTTTTGATTCCTCTTGAATTCTAAAGTGGCAAACTTTTTCTAGTTGTATAGGGAATTGAGACTGCTTGGTGAACTAGAGAATACCTACATATTTTACACTTCTGATCATGGCTACCATTTAGGACAGTTTGGACTAGTGAAAGGCAAATCTATGCCTTTTGAGTTTGATGTTAGAGTTCCTTTCTTCGTTCGTGGACCTAGAGTTCCCAGAGGTGTTAGGTAGGTAAAATCTGAATTGTTTCGTGATTTTTTTTTCTTTTTAGCTATAAGTGCTATGCTCAAATTATGTTCTGTTCTTTTTTTGGAAATTCATAAAATAATTTAAAATTTACAAAAAAGTATCACTACTAAAAATATGTATTCATTGCTAGCTATATTGCTTTATTTGTGATAGGCAGTGTCAATGATGTTGTGCTTTTGTTAATACTATCAGGGTTTAAGCTGAGTTTAAAAGTGTTTTAATAAAAAAGCTAAAATTAGGAAAAAAGCTATAGCTAAAATACTAAAATGTCCAAAGTTAATGAATACCTTCCCATAATGCTAATTATGGGGAAGGTACTTCTTTCTAAATGCCTCAATGCATGCCATTTACAATTAGAAATCAAATTCTAAATAAAATTTAAAATTTAAAAAACTTAGAATTTTGTATTTTTTGGAAGAGATAATTCCCATTAGAACTAACTATTGATGCACTTATTAGTAATTTAAGCCTCAAAACTAAGATTTAAAAAAAGATGAAGCTGAATATCACAAGTTCTTTCAATCATGCTTTTTTCCCCCTTTTTTTTATCTGAACAAAATGGCAAAAAAGCCTTGCTTCATTTTCGTAACTTAGAGTGTACTTTTGCATTTTGCTAGAAATCCGACCATAGTGGTAAACCTCGTTAATACTATGAGGTTGCATGTAGCAATCTTAAGAAATGAATGTAGTTTATTTCAAAATAATTATTGTTGTAAGCACTGATTGAAAATATTCTACAGATGAAGTTTTGAAACCATCACCAATCTAAAGTAGCTAAATTTATATATTTGGAGGGTGGTGATGGGTTAAAATTCTGCACAGATCTATGTGTACTACATTTTGATTTGTATGAGTTTCATTTCCCTTCTCTTATAACTACTGCTACGGAAGGGAGGAATCTATTAATGTATACATGTAGTATAACAATTAGTCCAAAAATTTGAGATTTGTTTAGAATTTTAAAATTTGTTGTTTTTATGTTTACAGGAACAAATCAATGTAATTTGACACACTGCATTCTGAGTTAAATAAAGTTTTATTAAGTCTTTAGATATACTGCAAGAGCTCTGATAAACATGCAATATTGTAATGTCATAACTGCAGTTCAGAGCTTAAAAAAGTAGTTTTACTTATTTGTCTATTCAATTCCACTTTAAATTCTAAGCTGCATGATTTAAATTCTTTTTGAGTGATAAAATTATTGATTTTTTCTGTTTTACTCATATGAACTGAACATTTGACGATTCACAACAATATACATGTTTTTTATTTCTTGAAACTTGTTTCAGAATTCAAGATATTGTGCTGAACATAGACTTGGCCCCAACTTTTCTTGACATTGCTGGGGTTGATGTGCCTGACCACATTGATGGGCGATCAGTGCTCTCTCTCTTGAAGGATGCGGATGCTTGGGCAAGGTACGGCAATTAGGGTTTCTTTTCAAGTAATACCGGAGCATAGATAATTTGAAAAACTCATTTTTTACTGCTATTTTGTAATTTTTTTTGAAAATCCTCTTACTAAAAATAAATTACAGCCCATTTTTAGTGTCTGTTTAAATTCAACTAAACGACATCAATATTTTAGTTTGATTTCACCTATGCACTTTAGTCTCTTAGTTTGTTCATACTGTCAAACCTTGATTTAGTACCTACCCTTCAAAGCACCAATCTTGTACTGCATTCATAATTGTGTTTAAACAAATTTTCTGTATAAGAATTTTTATGTAATCAATCTGTTAAGATGCCACCCCAATATAACACCAGTGGATACTGTGTCACAGGAAAATATTTGCTGAAAAATATGTCTCCTTTTTTAAAAAAAAAGTATTTTATTCTTCATATTATGATTGCTTTTCCTCCTCAACATTTAAGTGTATAGTGAGCATTACCTGTTTTTAAAGATTCCAAAAAAGTTTCTAGGCTAAAATATCCTTTCGAGAGTTAATTAGCAATAAACCTGTGGCTACCATAAAACATGATCAGTGATCAAAAAAGATGGACTTGTGCTTTGTTAAAATAAGACTGAATATTTCAAACACTCTTCTCAGTTCCTTTACCTAAATAGATTCCATTTTCTGTTTTTCGCAGCAATGATGCACCTTTCATGCCCTGATGGTAGTTCCCAATCAGCTTAATTATGTTGTTATGCTTCTATTGGTTGTAAAAACCTGCTCTTCCCCAGGCTTACTTTTTAGAAAGACTTTATTTACTGGTTTAATTGCTACAAAACTTATTACTGCTTAAGAGGACTTTCAGATTTAGACTATCATAACAAACTTAATAGGCTTGATATGTATAGCCTGGAGCAAAAGAGAGCCAGAGGGGACATAATTCAGTTGTTTAAATTCATCAAAATAAAAGATGTTAACGGGTTAAATTTTCTCACGGAAAGCAAAACAAGGGGACATTGGTTCTAAGCTATTCAAATCTCAGGCTGGCCTGGAAATTAGGAGAAACTTCTTTAGTAGGGTCGTGGGCACTTGGAACTGCTTACCAGAAGAGGTGGTCATGAGCAAGGGGGTGGATAGCTTTAAGAGGGCTATTGATCTTCATTGGGGACTTATAAACTGACTAGGACCAGCCTAGCTGGGCCCAGAGCCTTTTGCTGGTCGTCACATTTGTATTTGTATATCAAAGTGTTTGTAGTTTTTCTTTTGTGATGGTTTTTGCTTGATACCTTTTGACTTTCATTTATTGTTCATTCTATGTCATAATCTACATCTTACTTTGAAATGCTTACAAATTTTGAAATGTTTCCAGTTTTTCTCTGAAACTTGAAGATCAACTTAATGAGGATTTTTGATTTGTTCCATGTTTTTCTTCTAAAAGTAGAATACCAACTACATAAAACTATATAAAGTAAATGCTGTATTGGATTAACAAGTAAACTGTTAATTAACCTCATCTCAATTGCAGATCACAAATCGAATATCGAGAATTTTCCATATCGTGATGCTACGATGTTACCAAAATATAAAGTACATTAAAAATAGACCAAATTAATATAGTATAACAGTCTAGAAAATTGTCATTTTACTTTTAGAAATCTTTTTTTTTTTTTGTTTTTGTTTTTGTGTGATGCTAGGGTTTTTTTTTTTTTTTTTTCGGTTTTAGAATCAGGCATGTAAACAAACTTGTGTAACATGAAAGAAATTTTGCTTTACTTTTTCAAATGTAAAAAAATAGATAAAAGGAACATTTTTCGAAATTATTCTTGGAAATATTAGAATATCTTACTTTTAACTGGATAACCAGGTGCATTGTATTATGAAAGCTTAATTCACCTAATATCCTAGGCCACCAAACTCTAAGGCAAGTAGTAAGGTAGGTCCCTTGTCAGTTCGGTTGCAGAGCTCCCTCCCCCTACAAAAGCTGTAAAACTTATACTACTTTGATTCCGAATCAGGCTTGTTTCCGACTAGGCTGACATGGCCTCTTGTCTGACCTGCTAACATCAGAAAAAGCATTGCTGTCAAAAATTAGAGTGAAAACATGAGGCTGAAAATGAGTCGTTTTTTACACTAATGTTTTTTTCCATGTGCAACATTGCAAAAAAGGTAATATTTATGTTGAGTTATTGTAAAGCCAGAACTGCCAACCCCTGCACATTTAGTCCCTATTTTCCTCGGATGATCGATTGTTCTGCATTTTCATATTGTCGAACCATTTGTACTTCAGAAAAAAACCTTGTAAATAAAGCACATAATTCAAAAGTTTTTTTAAAGAAAGCAATGAAGTGCAATCAATCACTGCTTCTTCAAACACAAAAAATAAATGAAATTTATTTTATTAACTAGTATTTACTATTTATTATTTTGTGTTGCATAAAATTAATGTAACGTTTTGTAAAAGATGATCAAACTGTAAAAATTATCTGTTTTTAACAACTATGGTGGTATATATAATTATATATATACACATCTATGTTTTGTTTTTGTAATATCTAAATTCATAATCATGTGTTTTGTAATGAGAATGTCAAAATAAAATAGTTGTAAATTCAAATTTTAAGGTACTTCTGCAATTTTTAGTTAATATTCTGCATTTTAAGTTTTAGTTTTTTCTTGTATAAAACTTGCTTATTTCAATTTATTTCTGCATAAACGTATTGGAAAATACTCTTATGAGCTTCTAATAATTTCTTCTTCGTAGCTCAGGTCACCGCCACACAGAAGTGAAGCGAAAGAGATCTTGGCGAGACACTTTTCTTATTGAAAGAGGGTAAGCCAAAGTTGCATTTTTTAAAAAGTGTTTAACATTAAACAGTTTTGCATATTTCTTGTAAAATTTGCATAATTACATAGTGGTTTTTTTTCTGGAAAAAATAAAACTTTATTTAATTTTATCCTTTCAAGCAATGAGAACAGCATCATTAGCCTATGTCAGTAACATATTCCATGTCTGGTGCTTTAGATGGTTTTGGCAAAATACATCAGTGTTAAACATGCTGCTAGTTTAAAAAATATGTTTTGGGTAATCTGTTTTCCATGTTAAAACTTATTTAAAGTTTATCATAGATATTCTTTTTGAATAGTAAATTTTAAGTAAATATAAAAAATAGATTTTAAATGTTAAAATCCAAACAGTTTTAAGAATACTTATAATGTTGAGAAATGATAGCCTAGTTTATCTTAGCAATGGCAATAAGTTGGTTTTTAGCAATAATTTCTTAATAATAACAACACCACAATAGTATGTATATGATGACCTTAAAACAACTAATTTTACAAATTTTTATTTTGTGTTTTTTACATTTGAAAATCTTGAACTTCATTTCAAAAAATAATTAAATATTATGTGTGGTTGAAATTAAACGTTTAAGGTTTGAAAGTGTAATAAACTCCCAATTGTCCGCGAGTGGATTATCTGCGGCCTTTCACACTTTGGAAAGAAAAAACAAATTCTTTGATGAAAAACTTAATGCAGAAAAATGCACACCATGCATTTAACTTATTTACAAACTCTATATTTAGACATTCTTATTTTTTTCTTCTTGCTTCCATCCAATGACATAAAACCTTTCTAGGTCCCAGAAACTCTACTAGTTAAAACCTGATTTTTATATCTACACTACTCACTGCTTTAAATCTACACTACTTTCTAGTTTTTAGATCTGCTCTACTTTCTCATTTTTAGATCTGCTCTACTTCCTGATCCTGGTCTACATTAAGGTGCGAAAAGAATGAGCAGATCAGTCTTGTAGAATCCAACTTCTTTCATTTTTTTTTTGTGTTACCTAGCTTTATATGTTGCAGTTACTCTGCTTGCACTATTCGCTCGCATATGTGTGTAATTCGGTTGTAATAAGAGTGATCTTTTTTTAGCTTTTACATGCATTTTCATACCCTGTTATCTTTTCAGCTTTTGTTTACATGTATGCAAGTGTTATTGATCTTTTTAAACTATTGTATGCACTAGCATCGCTTTTACCTAATTTGCAGACTATCCACGGTTAGTGTGCCACCCTTTTCTGTGGATAATCGGGAGTCCACTGTAATGAGGAATGACAGTGTGGTATTCAGTCGAATATAGTTTCACTGCTTTCAGACTCTACATAATCTTTTTTTTACAGAATAGTTAATAGTCAGCGAAAAAATGCAAAGAATATGTATCCAAGTTTGTCCCCAGTGCTGCCCAAGCTTACAAAAGATCAAAGACTTGCTGTTGAATGCAAGAAAGCTCATTATTCTTCTCCATGCAAACTGTATCAGGTTTGTTTACTTGTTAGTTTACTTTTTAAACTTTAATTACAGATGCTTTAATCAACTTTGAAAGTTTAACTAACTGCATTTATCCTATGTTTTAAAAAAAAAGGAACTTTCAATCTGTTATTTAACTGATGAATGAGTCAATCTAGGTCCTCTGCAACTAATATCTCTTCCTTAAATGATTAGCCAAGCTTTCTGAATGCTTTATTAACAATACATTCTTTATGCTTTATACCCTGAACTTCATGATATGAGAGAGTATCAAATTTTCACTGAGTTGAAAACCACGCAGAAAACATGAAACCCTGGACCACAAGGGCATCAACCATGGCAGCTCAGGTTGTCTGGGAATGAGGTCATGTTTTGAGAGGGGAGGAATGTTCATAAAATTGTGAGTTTGTGACAAGACGGAAGAGAGGAAGTGTCACGTCGCACATTTTTGTTGAAATAAAAATATTTTTATACAATGATATATTTATGCAATATACACTCAGTGGCCAAAAAATTAGAGACACCCACCTAATAACGTGTAGGTCCATCTTTAGCTTTGATAACAGCCGCTATTCTTCATGGCATGGACTCCACAAGTTGCTGATACCGCTGCGAAGGAATGTCAACCCATGCCGTCATAATTGCTGATCACAGTTCCGTCAGAGTGGATGGTTGCATTTCCAAGCTTTGAACTGTTCTTTCGACTTTGTGCCACAAATAATCTGTAGGATTTAAATCAGGGGACTGAGCAGGCCAGAGAAGCAGTTGAACCTTTGATTGATGTTCTTCAAACCATTGGGAGACCGCTCGAGAACATTGGCATGCTGAAAGCTACCATCCCTGTGAGGGAACATTATAGCCATAAATGAGTGCACATGATCAACAACTATGCAGAGGTACTCAGTGCTGTTCATAGATGTGTCCACAGATGTCAAAGGACCCAGTGTAGACCAAGAAAACATTCTCCACACCATAATTCCAGTGTCACCAGCCTAAAGACTTGTCATTTGGCAGGAGGAGGCCATGAATTTGCTGTTTACAACATATTCTGATCCTGTCATCTGCATGATCCTGCAGGAAATGGGATCCATCGGATCAAGCTACCTTATGCAATCCTCAAATGACCAATTTCGGCTTTTCTGGGCCCACAGGTGGCGTCGCTTCCGGTTGGTCTGTGAAACCAAGGGCACTCGTGCAGGTCTCCGGCTTCAAAAGCATTCCTTGCAACTACGTCGTGTTTTACTTTGGGATATGTTTTGCCATGCACCTGCATTGAATGTCGCTGTAATTTGCCGTGTTGTTGCCCTTCGGTTGCTGTGGACGATGCGTGCCACTAGTATTTCACCTCTACCATCCACCAGCTTTTTGCGACTTGAATTGTCCTTAGCGCTGGAAGTGTTTGGGCTTAATTGCCACTCTAGGAACCCCTGAGATATTGTTGCATGTGAAAATCCTAAAAGCGAGAACATTTCTGAAATGCTGGCACCGACTCTTCTCGCACCGACGATCATACCTCTTTCAAACTCATTTAAATCTTTTGTCTTAACCATTGTGTTCAAAAGTTTCATACTAACTATGTAGTCTGAAGCTAGATGTTACTTATATACCGACCTTTCCACTGGCGTATATATGTTTTCATTTTGGAGAGGGCCCAAACAACCAGGATTTGCTCCCCCCCCCCCTTTTTTTGTAATTTCAATTTTTTTTGAGGGGAGAGTAACAGTGCCCTGATCTTCTCATTTTACTTTTATAGATGCGGGGAAAGGACTTCATACTGTCATACAGTGGAGCAACCCAAAAATAGTTTTAGGAGGGAACTCTTAAGAAATTCTCGCTCCAGGGAGGACTTGAAATTTTAAAAACGCCATTATAGGCTATATTTGATGACGTTAGTGTAATGAGAGGAATGGGACTTTTTGAAGTTGTCCCCAAATGATTTTTTTTTAAAAAAAGAGCGAATTCCATCACCCCTACGTCCAATTTTTCGAAATTGAAGTTCTAAAAACGCAGTTTCAGACTATTTTCGATTATTTTACGGGCAGGGCGGTTCTGGGACTCTCTCCCAAAACTATTTTGAAATTTAAAGTCCTGAAAGACGAAGTTCTGAAGAGATATTGAATAATACTGGATGAAGGGATTTAAACACTCTCTACCTTAAATTTTTCGAAATTGTAAACTTTTAATTTTCAGATTTCATATGGGAGCAGTGAAGACTTTTTTATTTTTAGACCGACAAGGAAAAAGAAAAAAAAATGGGGCGGAAAGGGTAAAAGAAATAGGAGGTGTTGCGCGTAATTACCTGATCAATAGTCAGTAACTTTTGAAATTTTTATTTTAAGGTTCTTTTCAAAAGTAATTCAGATTTTTTCCCAACATTAGGCAATCTTTGGAAAGGAATAGTTCGAGAATCCTCCCCTGAAAGGCAAAACGAAATTTCAGGTCATCATTGGAGATATTTAGAGATAAGCAGCGGTTTTAGGGATCTTCCTCCGAAACTTTTTAAAATTGAAATCTTAAGGCACAATTTCAGACTATTTTTGGCAGCAACCTTAGTGAATACGGGTTGGTTCGGGAATCCTACACCAGAAATGTCCAAAGAACGCCTAAATAAATGCGTTTTTAGAGCATCAATTGCCATTATTACTCTTATTACTTCAACCGAACAACTAAAACTTATTTTAAATATCTTGCTGGGGATGAAATTTAAAGAAAGAAACATTTTAAAGATCCTTCTTTTTAGACTGACTAGGAAGAAAAAAAATGCGGGAGGGGAGTGGGAGGAGAGAAAGAGAGGGGAACTTACTTTCCTCAGCAATAAACTGCATCTGTTAAAAACATTTTTATTTAAAGATTTCTTTTTGAAAGAATTGAGATTCCCCCCCCCCCCCACCCCAACATTATCTGCTCTTCTTTTTGTTAAAATAACTTCGTTTTCCTAAGAACAAGTTCTTCTTAAGGGATACGGATCCCCTGACACCTTCTGAACACCATTGCTTGGTGCTATCTAATGTAGGGTTCCCAAACTTTTTAACTATTCGCGGCACCCTTTGAAGAACTTGAGTTTTCACACAGCATCCTAATCTAATTTTATATATATATAATTCTTACCATGCATATTTCGCTGCACCCAGTTCGGAAATCTCTGATCTAACGTGTTATGATTATTATCACCATCATATTTATTTATCCTTTTGTTTTTTTTTAGCTAAAATTTTGGAAATTGTTTGTGAGCAAATAAAACCAACCTTTATTTCAGTGTTTTTCAGATTTTGGAGGGGCCCGGGCCCCCTCAGCCCCTCCCGTATGTATGCCCTATCACATTTCCATCGTGCCGTCGTCTCTCTATGTCACTGGCGGATTGTTTTCTTTTGCACCGGGAGTGTCTAATTTTTTGGCCACTGAGTGTATTTAGGGGATTAAGCATCATGGGCAGGGGATGGGCTGAGGTAGAGTGTGACATCTTGTAACAAAGCGGAGTAGGAGGCTCAAACTGGTTGTGAAAAAAAAAAATGTGACATCAATTTTGGATAGCCCCTAATCAAGTACTGCACGTCTGCATACAGTTTTACTGGTAGAATGGTAGTACAGTGGTTTACACATACTGGAAAATCCTCTGGTCACTACAGTAGTGTTCTGTTCATGTCTGAATGAGAGCAGTACCGCTAGGCGATGAAAGTCGAGAACTAATCAATCAGCCATTCAGTGTTCTGAATGTTACTTTCCCTTAGGGCAAAAGTACAACAGTAGAATAGCAATCGCATCAAACGGAAAAACATCCAGCACACAACATTTAACATCCAGCCCCTGTCATTACATTTTGACATCTTGTATTCAAATTATGATTTTTGCAATCAAGAATTGCAATGCGACCCCACTCGTTGTGTATCTTGTTTCTACAAATGGCTCTTTTCGCTGTCATAATTGTGAAAAACATAATTTTAATTCAATAAGTCAAAATTCATACTAATGCCAGGGGTGGTATGCTGGATCCTATTTTTGTTAAAAGAAGTCAATTCTGGGTGACATGGAGACCACCGCTCAGATGGAGAGACATACCTCTGAACTAGAAGAGTTTGATTTTATTTTTAAATGCTTTAATGCAAAGGAACATCAACTCAACATTATGGTCAAGTGAGAGAAATAAGCAATTTGTGATTGCTCAAACAAAAAGTTCTATCTTTGAAAGCTGTCATCAGCAAGCTTTCAAAGCTTGCTGATGATGTCAAAGTTATGGGGAGTGTAGAAAATGAAGAACAAGCAAATCAGCTGCAAGAGGATCTAGATCATATTACGGAGTGGACTGATAAATGGGGTATGGCTGTTAATGTTGGGAAATGTCAAGTGCTACATTTAGGGCATGGAAATAAGTGTACAAGTTATTATCATGGGTGCAAGACCTTCCGTCTTGGACAAAATTTTCGAGACGGAGGTCGGGACGGAAAGAAATTCGAGGACTTTCCTTTAGTTTTTACTCAAAAAAGAAAAATTGAGTGTTTGAAAAATATGCTTTAATATTACTGTACCGTTTCATAATCGCGATTTTACATCGACATTCTCTCGATTTTCCGACATGGACTTGTTTTATTTGCAACGTGTGCTTCTGGAGGAGCAGCTATTAGACTAGCGCTGTTTAACTTTTTTTTTAGGTTGCTCTGTTATTTCCAACTCATTGCATTGCAGACCGCGGAGTTGCTCATTATTCTCCCTGATTTATCGAATTTATCGTTTCTATTTGAAAATTCAGCCTTTTCTCTTTGTATTTTCAATCATCCTTTCGGCTTTTTTTTTTTTTTCATTTTCTTTTTTTTTTTTTCGCAAAAAAGTCTTAGAGTTGCATCTGAATCACCAATTGAGAGTGATTGCAGACGGGATGAAATGTTTACGCCTCAGCAAAGGCGTTCACATACTAGGCAAAATGAGAACTATCAGGGACTTAAAGATTTTAATGAAAATGGGAATTTTGGAAAGAATCGGGGGGAAATTTCAAGCTGGTTTGAAACACTGATGGGCAACAGTTCCTGCAGTTTTGACATGTTTCTGATAATATAATCTAAGACTTGAGGAATCACTAAATTCCAATGTCTTTCAATCTACCACTCGCTAGAATGGAAATATGGAGGGGAGGGGAGAGGAGAAAAAAGAAACGAGAAAAATAACGGCAGCACGAATTTACGAAAAAACGCTGCTCTTGCAAAGAGGGTTAGTTCGCAAATTAACCCACGATTCTGAGGTCCTAAAACGTTTGCATTTTGGACAATCTAAGAAGGGGAGGGGGAGGGGCTACTCAAGGGCTCTATAATGAAATATCGGAAAACTGAATTGAAAGTCATTTTTGAAGCTAGGAGTGGTTCGGGATTTTTCCTCTGAAAACTGTTAAAAATTTTTGAAGTCAAAAATGTTTAGGTTGTCCTTAATGATGTAAAAGTGGAGCGGGGGAGGTTTTAAAAAAAAATCGGAAAATGGAGTTTTTTAAAAACACTAACTTTCTCGGAACATTTTCGAAATTGAAGTCTTAAAACTTTGGGTTGTCTTTAGCGATATGAGGAGGGCAGTTGCTCTTACAATAGAATAATAAATCTTAAACACAAACTTACACTGCCTTTAATAACCACAAAGAGAGGGGGGGGGGTATTTTGCCGCCCAGCCCGAAATATTTCCGTTTCTGAAATTTTAAAAGCTCTGTTTTAGACTATCTTTGGATGACTTAAGGGGGAAGGGATTAGGAAGCTTCTTTCAAAACGTTTCCAAAATTAAAGTATTAAAACTTTTAGGCAGTCATAAGTCATGTTTATAGCTAAGGGGGGGGGGTACTGTTCCTAAAAACAAATTTAGAAACTAAAGCCTTAAAACTCAAATTTAGGATATTTGTGGTGAATTCAGAAAAAGGGGTTCAGGAGTTCTGTTCCAAAAATTTGTTGATGCTGAAATATTTAAAACGCTACTTTAGACTATATTTGAGTGCTTTAAGAGGGATGTGATTCGGGCCCCCTCCCTGGGGTGAGGATTCAGTTCCCCTATTGCTTTTTTTAATTAATGAATATTGGAAACTGTACCTCGTTTAAAAAATGTATCTACTTCACGGAAGTGGTTTTTTTATGGCTAATTTCACCACCTGTTATCTTATAAAAGAATTCTTTTTCAAATGAAGACTGTGTGGGGGAATGGCGCCAATTTATTATAATTAGTCACGCATACCCTTCCCCCACCTTTCTTTCTTTTCTGGTTTGTTGGTGCTAACTTGGGTAGACTTTCCGATCATAACTGAATTATGCAGCAAAAATGAAAATCTTATGTCCCAAGCGATTTTATTGCTGCAATAAAATGTTTACGATCGGCAAAAAACTAATGGCGGGGAGCCCCGAACGCTTTTACCCCTAACATTATCCAACATCGTCTAAAATTGCGTTTTTGGAACTTCAATTTCGAAATATTGCCGATGGAGAGTTCCTGAACTCCATCCCTTCGATAATGCATTCAAAAAGCGTATAAACGTCATGAAATATGGACTACAATTTCGTTTTTAAAGCTTTAATTTCGGGGAGAGTCAATATTCCCCCTCTTTTTCTAATATTTTTGAAGGTCACCCAATATTGTGATTTTGGGACTATCGGTTTGAAAAAATTGATGTAAGAGTCCCTGGACCCTCCTTTCACTGAACTTTACCAAAATGGCCTACCATTGCGTTTTTTGGACTTCAATTTAAAAAATTTCTGGGGGAGGATCCTCCCCCCCCCCCCCCCCCGTTATTGGCGGTTTTTAGGTTTTTTGGAATCACGATATCAAAACGCTTAAATATTACTATTTAAACTAAGTTCATGTTCAAAAAATCAGTAATCCAACGTCAGAAAGCACAAATATTGCAAATATTTTGCAATATTTGTGCTTTCTGACGTTGGATTACTGATTTTTTGAATTTTCAGCACAAAGGTATTTTTTCGTTATTAAGTTCATGTTGTTAGAAAAATCAAAAGCTTAAAATTCAAATGAAACAGATTCCAAAACTGGCATATTTAAAATCTCCAACATTTATACACATAAATTTTTCTTTAAGCACACAGGGCGGGGGGGGGGGGGGGGAGCTGTAAATATTTTCCGTCTTGAACACATCACCAAACTTGCACCCATTGTTATTATTTGCAAGGTTCTGTCATTAGTCAGGCAGAAAAAGATACTGATCTGGGCATCTTAATAAGTCAGGATTTAAAGTTTAGCCAACAGTGCATCATAGCTAGTAACAAAGCCATTAAGATGCTTGGGTTTATCAATAGATCTATTTCAAACAAATCTAAAGAAGTTCTTCTGCCCTTATACAGAAGTTTGGTAAGACCTGATATGGAGTATGCTGTTCAGTTTTGATCTCCTTATCTTAAGATATTAATGTATTGGAAAGGATTCAAAGGCGAGCTACAAGGCTAATAAATGGACTTTCTCATTTAGACTACGATTCCAGGCTTAGAATGCTAAAAATGTACAGTCTTGAGCAAAGAAGAGACCGAGGGGACATGATTCGGTAGTTTAAATTTATTAAAATGAAAGATGTTACAGGGCTGAAGTTTAGCACTGAAAACAGGACAACGGGTCATTGTTTTAAGCTATTTAAATCTCTGGCTAACATGGATATTAGGAAATTTTATTATTTTAGCAGGGTAGTGGGACCTTGGAACAGCTTACCAGAAGAGGTGGTAATGAGCAAGGGAGTAGATAGTTTTAAGAGGTCCATTGATCTTCACTGGGGATTGTAAATTGACTAGGACCAGTCTAGCTGGGCCCAGAGCCTGTTGCTGGTTGTCACTTTTGTATTTGTATTTGTAAAATCACCATTCCGGAGCACTCATTCTAGAAGAGTAATTATGAAAACTTACAATGTATCTCAACTCTTAAAAAAGTATCAGGTGTGTGTGACTAGGGACAGCATTTTTTAAAGAAAGTATTATGTGTTCTTTTAAATATTGACTTTTATTTTTCAGCAATCACAAATTGCTTATTGTTATTATTGCTTTCGTTTTTTTTTTCTTCCAGAAATGGGAATGCATTCATGATGGATATCGATGGAGAATTCAAAAGTGCAGACTCCATTTTTCTAATCCAGATAACTGCTTATGTCCTGATAGGGACAATGATGATTTTCTGGATTGGAATATGGAAGAACTACAGAGGAGACCCGACGTGCTGATGGAATTACCAGCAAAGAAACGTAAACATGTTGAAAGAACCAAATTTCTTATTCCTAAAGGTAATTGGCAGCCAAAATGTTTCGTTTTACGAAAAAAATATTAGCTTGTACTCTTAATTTACCGCCCCCACCCCTTGAAGTAGAGTATTAATGTATTTTCTTTGTTGTTCATTATCTTATTTTACATTTATACCATAAACTTGAAGTAACATGTTGAGCTTGGTTTGCTTGTATGTTCAAATTAATGAACTTGAGCATTAAATAATGATAATAATTAGAAAGAGCATTCATAGAGAAATATTTAGATGTTGCTTCATGGCTCAAATAGGGGAGAAAAGCCATGTAACAGTCTTTATTGCTGCCTTTTTTTAATAACTTTTAAAATTCTATCCTTTTTTCTTCTTCAGAGTCAAAATTCCCAGGCATTCCTTCACGTTGGAAAAGATTTGCTGCTGAGCCTGAAATATTTGATGTTGAAGGCATTGAGCAACTTTATCAGTTATTAGATGCAACTGTTGGGACAAGAACAGAAGTAAGTTTCATTTTCCATCCATGATAGAGCAAGTTATAGGGTGATAAAATTTTATATGCCTTATGCATAGGCGGCTGGTGCACCAAAAAAATGGGGGGGGGGGAGGGGTCAGAGGAATACTGAGAGGGAGGGGGTTAGGTAGGGGGCACCTTTTAAGCTGACTTTTTATTTTGGAACTGCACAATTTATTTTAAGGCCATTATTAATTAATTGACCTTCTCGAAAGCATTCAGGACACGACCTTGAAAATCGTGGGGGATATACTCCTTCCTTCCAGTTTAAGCTTCATTTTTTATTTTTATGAAATAATAATGTGAGAAAAATTAAAAATATACACACTTATTAAGTCAATTCTTCGATTTTTAAACATGTGAATTAATCAATTTTATCATTTATTGATCAAATGTTAATTTTGAACTTTGAAAAATTCAAAAGTAAAGGGGTAAGCCCCTTTACTTTTGAAAGTAAGGGAGCAATTACGCCCCTCCCCGTACGAACCGCCTATGGATGGTAAGGAAACCATTTATTTTTACTTTCTTCTATATCTAATATATAGAAGAAAGTATTGGATTCGTGCAAATTTTCGAATTTCGAATTTTGACGGATTCGAACGTTTTGAGGTGTGCTGAGTTCATTTCGACTATTTTTGGAAAATGTCTGTCTGTCTGTGTGTGTGTGTGTGTGTGTATGTATGTATGTGTGTGTGTATGTATGTGTGTCACGTCTGTGTGTGACCAGTTTTTTGTGGCCGCTCTACAGCAAAAACTACCGCATGAAATCGAACGAAATTTGGTACACATATGTGCCAGTATGTGAACTTGTGCCCATTGGTTTTTGGCGCGAATTCCTCCAAGGGGGGTGGAGCAATGGGACGTTTTTTGAGTTACGCGTGCTTGCTATTCCTCAGGAAGTAACTGGCGGAATCAAACAAAATTTGGTCCATATGTTGCCATTAACAGGAGCAGGTGCTGATTCAATTTTGGTGTCAATAACTCAAAGGGGGGTTGAGCTATAGAACGTTTTTTGTCGTCAATTGTGACTGCTGTATCTCAAGAAATAACGAACGGAATCAAACAAAAATTTTTTGACAAGTAGCCTTTAGTGGGTATAAGAGCTGATTTTATTTTGGTGTCAACAGCTAAAAAGGGGGGTAGCGCAATCGCCCGTTCTTTTTTTCCATTGTGAGTGCCCTATCTCAAGAAGTAATTCTACGTTCTGGTTGAAATTTGGAATATATGTGAATCCATATGTAAACAGACTTTGGTTCAATTTTGACGCCAATCGCTCCAAGAGGTGTTGATTTTTTTTTTTTTGCGAATAAAAATAGCTTTATTAATGCAACAATAAGAAAGATAAATCGTAATAGATTGTCGTCTGCGTATTTCTCGCGATTTTAATTGTATGGAAATGATCGGAAATATTATCTCAATGATTTAAAGTTTTTAACTGTTGCCATCTTATGTTTGTTAACAAATAAAATATTTGTAATTAATTCAAGCAAGGCTTTTAAAATAACTTTCAATTTTCGCTCTTTGCTTTGCTTTTGTAATAATTCAGACATTGGGATGGTCGTCAAGTTTTTGCATGTGTAATTTTGTTTTTGTTGGGAATATTGCTTCCTCGTTAAGCATGGGGAGGGATCAGAATTATAAGAAAGATATAGAAGAAAGTTTCGTGATGGCCACAACATACTAGTTATGGAGTGTACTTAATTGATGCAAACCTAAAATTTTGAATTTTCTAACATTACCATAGTAATCGTTTGATATAAATAATTAAATCATTTTACTTTAAGTAATATTATTATAAAATAAACTCTATTTTAATTTTTTTTAAGCTTATTTAGATGTGTTCTTCGCCAAAATTTATTTAAGTACTTCTTTCATTCTATAATATAGTGTATATTCCATTTGTTTTCTTGTGCAAAAATTGATGTACATTTACCATTCTATTTAACTATGGTGAATTTATGTAGTCAATTCTCTCAAATACACTGACCCAAATTGCACATTAGTCTACAATCTAACGTAAGATTTCCATGTACAAATAATGGAACAACCAGTACACAATATTGTACTCAGAAATGTTTTTCAGAGAGGATCCTGTATTGGAAGTGTATCAGGATAAGTAAAGCTGTTAATACAGTATACTCTCGATATCTCAAACTTCGATATTTCAAAAACTTTGATATGACAAAAAATTATTTTTCACCCTTGATTTTGCATATTTATTTAAAGTTATTTTTCATTCTTATGTCAAAGAATTTTTGATCAAAACCTAGTTATGTCGAATATTTTTCGAAGTCAAATACAATTTGTTTGGAATTAATTTTCTCAGAAAAACCAGTTTATTGTCTAGAAGCAAATTGAGGAATGTTTCCGAAAATGTCTCACACCCTTCATTATTTCAGGGTTTAGGAATCACTCGAAGAAGCTTATCTACTGTCCCTTTCATTCTAGAGCCCAGAGGTGTCGGAACATGTAAGTCCTGAGAAACCTAAAAAATCTACTTAAATCTTTTCGCCCCCTTCTCACATCATTTTGTTGAGCCTTTTGACTCTAATTTACCCTCTGTAAAAAGGGGAGATGAACAGAAAACCACTTTAGAGACAATGGTGTAATTCTTTATGCAACTTCTTTTGTTCCGGGGTGCTCGAAACTTGTTTGAGACCGTTCTGCAGTTTTGGTAATCCAATCTTTCATAAGTTTAGTCAAGGTAAATCACTACATTTTGCTACCTCACTAGGGCGTTCTTTTTTTTTTATCTATTATTTTTGGCTCATTTTAAAAATAAAAATTTTTGTTATTGTATTAAGACTTTTTTTTAATTTTCATTACGTGTTCCCACATATTTTTAGCTATTGTAACTAATTTTTAGAATATTTTATTATAATTAAGACCTTTAATTTTTTTTAACCATCCCTTTGACTTTCTGATATCGAGAGTATACTGTATAATTCCCCTGAAGTACTATTTTGTGTCATTTCGAGGTTGTCCAGATTTGTAATTCCCCTCTGGGTTAAGCCTTGCCTGCATATGAACAAAATGTGATGGTGATGTAGTCAGTTGTGTTCCTTTAGAACTTCTGCCCTTTTAATTCGGCAAAGTTATACTTGCTTTTTTTAAAAATTATACTTGCTTTCCCATTGGTTAGAGGGACAAGCTTTTTAATCGTGACTAAAAATAAAAATGATTAATATTAACTCACAATTCTGATTAGCTTTAGGAGGTGCTGCAATCTCTGGCTAATGGTGACTGAAAGAGGTGAAACAAACAAATGCTGTAACTATAACCTGCTTTTCAGTTGGTGAATGACAATAACTTTCCATCGTGTGATGGATTTTCTCTTCTATTCTTTCAAAATTACATTACCTCCCCCCCCCCCCCAAATGTCTGAAACCTATATTCTACCACAAAGGGAAAATGTGGAGCAGAATGTTTTACCTTTTTTGGTTGTTTCTTAAATCACTGTGAGGTAGCTCATTTAAACTCTAGAGTTGCAAATGATAAAGTTAATTTTTAAAGTTAACTGCAAAGCTGAACTTTCACTAGCATAAATTTGTAGTTTGTTGGTTTTTGAAACTTTTCAAATAACAAATGTTTTCAAGGCTCTCTTTGATTCAAGTCATCAGTTGAAAGTCATCAGCAAAAGCTTTTTTTTTTCACCACATGCACTTGTTCAATCTTCATTTCATCTCATCACAAGTGATGGTTATTTCAGAGCAAGAACATTTCAAATGCAGCACAACTGACTGACACTGGCACCTCTTCAGAGGAAGACATGAGTCTGTTCACGGAATCGTCTGTATTCGAAGAGAGGGACAAGAGGGAGACTCCGGCCAGCTTTCAGCTTGGAATTCACAATGAATGCATCCTGTTGCCCAATGGAAGCAGAACCTGTTTTGATGATGGCCAAACAAATCCTCTGCAGTGGCAGGAGAAGAAGGAAAGACTGGATGGAATGATCAAGAAACTTAGGCAAAAACTAGAGGAACTTAAGGTATATTAATTGATTAAGTGTTTATATAAAACCGCTCGTTAATTGTTAGATTTAGAATTTATGTTTTTACTTCCTTTTACAAAAAAGGAAGTATTGTATTAACAAAAAAACTTTCACTCAAAAATCGGTCTTAATTTCCATTTTTCTCACCCCACAATGAATGTTGAGTTTTTTTTCCGACCCGACCACACGTGGAACCTACAGACACCCGAAATATCCATTTTGACGACCCCCGAGTTAATTACAACAAATTTTCTCATGACGTCCGTTTGTACGTATGTATGTGTGTATGTTCGTATGTATCTCGCATAACTCAAAAGCGGTATGTCCTAGAAAGTTGAAATTTGGTACCTAGACTCCTAGTGGGGTCTGGTTGTGCACTTTCCTTTTCGGTTGCATTCGGATGTTCCTAAGGGGGGGGGGGGGGGCTTTTGCCCCTTTTTGGGGGTAATCATTGTTAATTTCAATGTAAACTCAAGTTGTGTTATAATTTGTCGGATACTTGGCAATATATCGCCAGTCTTTTGGTAGCCAAGTTTTGTTGCCAACTTGGTGACAAATTTGGCGATTTTTTTAAAATATAAATTTGGTTCCAATTTGGCCACTGTTGGTGATATTTAGAGAGTAAATAATTGAATCACATTAAAATTGCCAATAATGGGGAAATGACATTAAATTGGAGTAAAAGGAAATCTTGTGATGCACACATCAGCTCATTTATTTTCTTGTATATACTAACTAAAGGAAGTATTGTGTTCATGAAAATTTCTCTCTCAAACTTTCGACATAATACATTTTTATCATCCCTCAATTAGTTTCGACTAGTTTTTCATCATGTCCGTTCTTTCAGACTTGGTGAACCATTATTCCTTTTTGCACTGATGAAAGGGCTTGTTTTTGATAGCCTTGAAACTGCTGTTTGTTGAGTTTTTAACTCTTTGTAATGCTCTTTTTATGTGCTGGTATGCAGGTTGTCGTATTTTACTCATACATTTCTTTGTGCTTAAACTATTTTTCCTAGTGGAACAATAATCAATGCAACTTTAGTACCACTCAACTAAAAAAAAGATTTAGATCTGGTTATGATGTTTAACGTTTTTTAAATTTAGAGCAATTGTATCAATTTAGTGAATTGAAAAATTATCCAGTGATCAAAAATATATGTATGTTTTCAAGTACAATTTTTTGCTTCTTCTTAATATTAAAGTAAAAAATCCCTGTGCTGCCAAACTACACCAAAAACTACTTTTCACACAGTTGAATTTTCTCATTCCTTAAAAAATCTTCATTTTTACATGGTATAAATATCCGATAAGGAAATGGGTAAATATTTTTTAAAGAATCTATATAAATAAAACAGAGAATATATATGTATATATTTATGTATGTATATATATATATATATATACATGTGTGTATATATGTTCCCTATGCAAATCCACAGTTTTCGTCGAATCTTGGCCAAATTTGGCAGGAAGGTTCCTGGGCACCCGAGAAGAAACATAGGTTGGTTTTCATACGCCAAAAAAGTACCCACCCGTTCGAATTTTAATTTTAGAGTCCAAAAATGGCATTAAATAGGTCTTTTTACCCGAAATAATTATCCGATTTTCTTAATTCAGTTCCCATATGAAAGCCCGCGAAAAATACCCCTGAAATTTATATTTTTCCTCCAAATTGAAAAAAAAAAGCAAGGCTGAAAAATCACGGGGAAATAGTTAAAAGCATTTTTAAGCCTAATATAGAATAGCATTTTCATGTGGGAAAATTATCGTTTGTGCGATTTCATTCTAAATTTGTGTGGATAAAACCATTCAGAAGGATGCCACTTTTTTTTTCTTGACTGTGACTAAATAAAATTTGTTTTTGTTTTCCGGTAAAAATTTCTCTTTTTGATTATTTTTTGACGATTTATCTTCTTTCTCCCCCCCCCCCTTTTTTTTTTTTTTTTGTACTGCCAGCAGGAAGTTAATCAGGAAACTTGCATTTAATTTGTTCAGGAATTTTTTAAGTGCCGTTTCCTTTCTTTAAAAATAATATTTTGATGGGAAACTTTACATTATTTTTTTTCTACCCAATTGAAGCCTGTTTGTTGAACATGGGTCACTTGATGTAACGTTTATTTTCGAGGTACACCGTGCAAAGGCGGGCGATGCAGTTAGTTGTGAATAAAAGCAGAAAGAAAAGCATAATTACAGAATACAACTTCTTCTTCGAACAATCTTTGATTCCAGACAGTTGGAATTCTATTGCCCATTTAGTCTCCTACAAAAGTGTCAAGCAGATATAAAACTGAAGTCTGGTCTCTTTTATGCAAATTCAGTTAAATATACTCTGTTTTGTAAATCACCTGATTTTCCCTTTTCGGCAATCTCATGCCTGTGATAAGTGTTGCTACACAGTATTATCCAGAAAAACTTTTTAATTGAAACCTACCAGGGATTTTAACTTTGCACACGTTTTACTCAAAGCTTTAAAAAATCTGCTTACGTTCCTTTGCTTTTCATTGTCACATGTTAACTCCTCAATGCATTATTCAATTCTCCTCTATTGTTTAAGTGACTGTTTTACTCAATCTGATGAATGTGAGTGATACTCTCATTTTTTTATTACTTTCCTTTAATTTTATTGCATGAAGTAAAAAAAATATTTAAAATAAAAAATGCTCAGTTTTGTTTTATATTACATTGGATACTGTTTTTTCTTCACCCTCACTTAGTAAGTTATGTGCAAGAGCTTTTACTATTGTGTTTTTACTTTGCAGGTTATTAGAAAACAATTAAAGAAAACTAAGCCTAGTGCACATAAGAACTACTTTAGCACAGATTTGTATGATTTGAATCCTTTCAATCCTGCTTGTGTTTGTGACCCACAAGATCAGATCCAAATAAGGTATTTCTTACTCAATGAAAATTTTATTCTTCTCTTAAAATTTAGAACAATTGCAACCATCTAACTTTATTTAGGAAAGTATGAATATTATTATCAGATATAGTGAATTTTCATATCACCTTCCTGATTTTGTATAAAAGTACTCTTGAACTTTTATGAGTTTAGAAATTCTTCTTAATGTGAACATTTTCAAAATTGACTGAGAAAATTAAAAAGGTGTTTTATAATGTACCATAATTTCAGTGTTAGAATTTTGTTCTTTTTAATTTATGTTACCTTGACTGCTAAATGTCTTACGTGTTTTGCAAAAATTAATATATATATATATATATATATATATATATATATATATATATATATATATATATATATATATATATATATATATATATATATACACACCAAGAAGAAAAATTGACAAAAATTGATTCTTTCTTCTATTCTTTTCATTAACTTTGTAAGTACATGTGTAACATATGGTGAATTTTATCAAACAAAATACAAAATTATTTTGTAAACTTTGTATGGGTTAATTTGCACAAAGCATTGGCTTCAAGAAAACTTGAAGCAAAAAGGGGAAAGGAAAGTAAAGAGAAAGAAGTATATCTATATTTATAGTAATTCTTTTATTTACAACACACAAAACCACAAACTTGAATAAATAAAAAAATAAAATACTGCATTACAATAAGTACAATTATGACATAAGTAAAGCAATACATTTTTATAATAAACGTTCAAATAAAGCATTTGAAAGTTTTAGAATTGCTAAATAAATTGAAGTTTACTATTTTATTTTTTTTAATTTGAGGTTAGTTTCCTTACTGTTATATCAAAATGTGATCAATCGCAGTCAACTTTTGAAGTTGATATGTGGTGGAAATCTGTCTAAAAGTGAGATCTTGGCTATAGCTTTAATATAGTTTGTATCTATGAGCTAGATTTTTTTTTTTTTTTTTTTCAAATCTTTAGGAGATAAAACTAATTTCTTTGTACTTTTCAAAAATAGTGAGAAGTTGGTGCTCAGGAATTGCATTTACTACAAAATGTAATAATTTTAAAATTAAGAACTGTTTATCAGTATATCAAAACTTAGTTCCTTTGTGTGATACTCTTGTTTTGTCATGGATATTTGCAAGCAGGGATATTTTCCCCTTTACAAAAATTCTGCAATAAATCTCGCCAAACAGAGGTATTAGAACAATACTACAAATGTAGGAGGGGGATTAAAGAATCATGAAGTAAAAATAAATAATTATATTAGTTATATTTCATAATTTTATAACTAAATACCGGGATATTTTTCAAAGAAAGGTTTCCATTAGTCTAAGTAGTTTTTATATTTTATCCTTTTGGAAAGAATGATGCTGTTAGATGGATTAAATATAATATACAGTGGAATCCGCTTAATTTGACTACCAGTTAATCGGACCAGCCGCTTATTCAAAAAACAAAAAATGTTTTGTTGTAAAATACGTAATTTACATTTCATTAGAATTTTTAATGACCGATTAGTACTTTTTATCTCGTATTTTTTCGCCCTCACATTTTTAGTTACTTCTGGTTATTGAATTGAATTGATACTGACTGGAAGGAATAATTAAAACACTATTGGTCTAAACGCATTGTTGAAAGAGTGTAAACATATTATTCGCTTTATTTTAACTTATTTTGTAATGGAAAAATTTCTTAAACAGCAATTTTTCTTCTTTGTATGCTCACCATACATATGTGGCTCACAATAATCATAAGGGCATTTAAATGTTTTGTGTTTATCATGTTCGGTCGAGCTTCACAGGTCCCGTTCCCTTAATTGGACCAGCCGGTTATTAGGTCCAAAATGGCCCAGTCCCAACGTGGTCCTATTAACTGGAATCGACTGTAGTTAAACATGATTTCTTGTTGTCAGGTTTATTTAAAAAATTTTGTTTTAGCGACTATTTTCTTTAATTATCTTTAATATTCATCATTTAAGGCAGCAGTTGAAAGACGAGCGTCGACAGAGGCGAGAAGATTTGAAGAGGGAAAGGCAGTTACGCAAAGAGGAGCACTTGAAGAAACTGGGCAGGAAATTGAGACGCAAAACCAAGTTTGAGAATATGACCTGCAATGCAGAAAAGATGAATTGCTTCACTCAAGATAATAATCACTGGAAGACTCCACCTCTGTGGACAGGTAAAAATGTTTAGGTTCTTTACCTTACCAAACTAATAGCATTTTCTTGCTTATTAGCACTCATCAGCCCGGCATAGGAGTGACTGATCTGGAGGTGGAAAACCTCTTACGGAAGCCAAGAGTGCCAAACAAACTGGTAGCTAATACAGAATTAGCACTGACCAGACATGTGACCTAAGCAATGGTTTGGTTCAACTCTAATATTGAAGGCAAATGCTATTATTCAGTAAGTTACCACCCTATAGCCAGGGCTAAGGCAGAAATACTTAAAATACACCACCAGCTCAGTCAATTCCAGCCGAGGACTGCAGTTTCGTTTTCTGTATTAGCTACCAGTTTGTTTGGCACTCTTGGCTTCCTTAAAAGGTTTTCCACCTCCAGCTCAGTCACTCCTATGCCGGGCTGATGAGTGCCAATAAGCACGAAACTGTAGTCCTCGGCTGGAATTGACTGAGCTGGCGGTGTATTTCATGTATTTCTGCCTTAGCCCTGGCTATAGGGCGGTAACTTTCTGAATAATAGCATTTGCCTAAAAACTTCTATGAGGACCTGATGCTTCAATTGTTTACACAGAAGGAGGGAATTAGAATGTCCTAGTTTTGGCATTGAAGCATATGCAGTTTAAATAAGAACCTTCTCCCATTTGCTTTGTTTGTAATTTTGATGTTTACTTTAACTAATGTGTATGTTTTTCTTGGTTATTCTTTTCTGCGTTTACTTTTCACATTTAGGTTTCTTTATAAAAATTTTAGTTTATAGAGAAAAGAATGATGTAATAATAAGCAAAAAAAGTGAAAATTATTAATGACGTGTAAATTTATTTTGTACCCCTTCAAGAATTTACTTTTAAGTATCAGGATAGCTGCCTATAATCCTCACTCATTGGAATTCATTCATTAAAAAAAAAATGTTGCCTCATCAAATTATCTTTGTAATCAAGTTCTCAAAACCGTAGAGATGAAAATTTAACTGAGGCCTGGTGATCTTTTTAGGTTTCAATCACCATTTACTAAACTTTCATTATTTTTTCTGCATTTTGATGAGCAGTATTAGTAACATCATATGTTATTCAATATTTTGAATAATTCATTTCAGGTCATTTGTTGGGAGGATAAAAAAATCATTGCATATTTTTTACATTTGATTTCAAAGGTAACAAGCATGTAAGAATATGAGCATACAAAAACTTTTTTCAATAAGTGACAAAATTTGTAAAATTTAGATCTTACTCATCACCAACGGTAAAAATAATTCTCAGTTTCAAAAAATAGCTGTGTTTAAAATATTTAATCTTACTTGCAAATCTGGTTTGCATAAACAAAAAGTTGTTAGTACTGAATGTTTTTGACATTAATGTTTTAGATGTAGGCTCATAACGGTTGCAGGGTAAAGTGCTTTGCTTTTTTTTTTTTTTTTAATGCTAATCTTGCTTTGCAAAACCCACAAAAATCTTGATTTTAAGAAATTGAGTATAAACTATTTTTGTTTTTCAAAACATTTTCTTTGTTACGATTGATATGTGTGTATTATTAACTTCTCAGTAATAATTCTCAAATATTTATGTTACTACAATTTTCCCTACAAAACATTAAACCTTAGCTTTTTGATATTTTTTTTCCTCAGAGGGTCCATTTTGCTTTTGCCAGAATGCAAATAACAACACCTTTTGGTGCCTGAGGACAATCAATGAGACTCACAACTTTCTTTACTGTGAATTTGTGACAGGGTTCATCACTTTCTATGATCTGCGTACAGATCCTTATCAGGTACTTTTTTTTCCTACATCATTTCATTTTGATCCTAAAGTATGTATTGTGCATTTCCAGGGTTTGTACGCTCCTTCAAAACTCCTCCAATACTCCTTCATTTCGGAAATTTTTTTGGAGGGCCCTTCAAACTCCTTCATTTTGGTTTTAACTCCTTCAAAACTCCTTCTTTTTTAGTTCAAGACAATATAATCTTCCTTAATGTAAAATACTTCGATCAACAATTTAACTTCATCACAAGGGCGATTTTAGTATAATAATTTTGTACATTTATTTTTTTCATAAAGATGTGATTCAGAAATTAATCATAGAAGTCATAAAAGTTGAAGATGAAAATATTATTAGATGACTAAGACATTTCATAAGTGAAGTAAAACATGATTAAATCGTGATTGGCTTTCTTTTTTTTTTCTTTCAAGTTTTATGATTATTGTTTTTCCCTCCACATCGCTCTCAGCAGCAAAAGTCAGGTTGTCCATTATTATTTAAATATTGAAAAATGCATAAGTAGAAGTACTATATTAAGTGATTGTTTAAAAAAAAAACAACTGTCTAGTAAATCGCAGTTATGATATTGTAAAAAGGGTCATCCACAAGTGATATCATGCCTTGAGAGGGAGACGAGCTCATGAAATAGTGACATCACACAGTATGTTTATGAAAAATATGGATATGTGATAAGAGGAAGACTTGGGTGAAGTATGACACTTACTGACAAAAGGGGAAGGGGGTCAAATATGTTGAAAAAATGTGCAACATCATTTAATGACAGCCCATTAGTACTCCTTCAAAATCTTATTTTACTCCCTCAAGACTCCTCCAAAACTCCTCCATTTTATTTCTGAAATTGAGTATGAACCCTGATTTCATGAATTAACTTTTAAGTTTGAACAATGCATATATTTGTCATTGTCATTTTGATTGTGATTCTGTTGGAAAGGACTTTCTATCAGTTCTATTCAAAATCAAAAGCTAACAGATTGAGTGATAACAGTGTTTCACACATTGAATGGGACCAAAATGTTACTGTCGGCCCCACTTAATCGAATACCGTCGGTTCCAAGAAATATTATTCGATTAAGCAAGCTATTTGATAAAGCGGGTAAAATTTCTTATTGACAACATTCGTCTTAAAATGAAAAATTATAAATCAATAGCTACATAAAGGAAACAGCTAATGTTATTTGTAAAAAGTTTTTTAAATAAGCTAAGTAAACAACAAAATAGTTTACTAATTTATTCATATATTATAGTACGTATGAAAATTATAAAAAAGTAACTTTCAACTTGAGTTATAAAATGTTTGTCTTAACACCTCATTTGAGTTCAATATCTTTTGGAAAACACTTTTCCAAGTCTTTTTCTCCCTTCTCGTCTGCCGTGTTTTACCAATTTATTATCGTCTGAAATGTGTATGTTTCTTTCGTTTTTTCAATTTAATTATCGACTGCGCTGTTTACTGTTTTTTGTAATGGCAACGACAAAAGAAATTAGATAGAATGGAGGAAATGTTTTGATGAAAAATAGAAGTTTTTTTCAAACCCATGAAGGCAAAAAAAATTGTTTTATATTCTCACGTCAACAATTGTTCTTACTTAATTTATTTCTAATTTATTCAAAAAGAAATTTAACAAAAATGTTTGCGAAAGCTGATAAATATTATTCGATTATCCGGGGAAATTATTTGATTAAGCGAGAATCTTTAACATTGCGGCTATGGGGAAATATTCGGTTCTAGGAGGTTTTGTTTGTATAAGCTGAGTATTTGTTTATCCGTTTCCCGAAAAAGTGGAGATGACAGTATCATATGAGGCAGTGAGAAGCAAAGGGATGCAAGTGGCAAAGTTAAAAATTTGGAGATAACCAGTAGAAATGGCAGGTGGACCTCTCATCTGTTTTGGGGCAAGAGATGGTACTAGTAGCCCTGGGTAGGTGCTGCTATACAGCATGATTTAGAAAAAAAATTTAATGAAAGACTACCTAGGATCTGATCTTTAAATGTGTTTTACTCGAAACTTAAAATAGTCCACTTCAGTGTTGCCAGATTGGGGAAAATTTCCCCATTTTGGGGAAATCTGGTGCTCTCTGGGGAAATTTTGGGGAAATGGGTCTTAAGGGGAATTTTTTGGGGAAAAAAATTTTTCTTGGGGAAAAGCTGGGGAAAAAAATTTCGGGTAAAAAGAATTTTTTTCGTATTTAAATTCGCATCAAGAAGTAGTAGTTACATTGTTTGTATCAAACAGTGTTGGTTTAGCTTTGCTCAACTTTACGGAATTTGCATTTCGCATTATGTGGAATATTATGCTACGGAATCAGAGTAACTAGTTAATACGTGAAACAGGTAAAAATAAGTAATGAAGTTCTTGGATAAATATATACAAAAATCATAGTTTACATGTACATACAGAAGCAGAGTAGTAAATGTGAGTATAAAAAAAATATATTTGGCTATTTCTTATCTCTTGGTCAGGTGCTTGTACCCACACGGCTTTGCCCATAGTAAAAAATTAAAAGGTTTTTTGGTTCCCCTGCATATTTACAAATAATGCATGATGAAGTTCTCGCCAAATGGCTTGCCCTGCATTACGGTTCCACATTATGATAACTTGGTTATTTACTCGTCCATCTTATGATAATTTTGCTTGAGAAAATGTTCTTAAAATTGGAATAGAAAGAGAACAAAAACGAATTTTCGAAAAATCGCTTAAAAGTGCACAGCCCCGTGCTACAAATTAATTCTTTGCCAAATTTCATGAAAATCGGCCGAACGGTCTAGGCGATATGCGCGTCACAGAGATCCTGACAGACAGAGAGAGATCCGGACAGAGAAATATCCAGACAGAGAGACTTTTAGCTTTATTATTAGTAAAGAAAGATAAAGATGATAAGGGAAAAAAAAGCGAAAATGGGAAGAAAAAAAAGTTGGGGAATTTTGTAAGAAAATTTGGCTATTTGGGGGAAAAAATTTTCAAGAGACAAAAATATTAGAGGAAGTCGATTCATTTTATGTAAATATTAGTGAAAAAATAATTTTTGAATTTGGGGAATTTTGGTAAAAAACATCGCTTTTTGGGGAAAAGTTGGTAGGGAGTTGGGGAAATCTGGATTTGACCATCTGGCAACACTGGTCCACATGCATCCCTTTGCTTCTCATTGCCTCATATATTACAAATTCTGCTAATAGTTAATTTATTCCAAGCTAATTAATGTGTGGATATGGGAAATCAAAGTTATATATATATTCAAAGTATGACTTAGTTTTACAAATATTTTATTAATCAAGAACTGATAATTATTTTTATGATAACATTTTAAATGATTATAAAAATACAAATTCAAACCTTAGGTAAGTGGTTTTAATTTTATCGACAAAACTGTCAAATGCTCCTCAAAACCATAGTAGTTCGTTTTCACATTGTTTATTTAAGGTTAGCAATTTTCCATTTGTCTTGAAACTTGTGTTTTTGCTCTTAATACTTGTTTACACTGTAGTCCTAATTTTTTCATTTTATTTTATTAAAATTTATGTTTTTTGTATTTGCTTATTTGTTACTGAGATCTCCAGGAACTAGACATAAAGTATGCAAATGTTGTGATTTACCAAGAACCCTTAAAAACATCTTAGTATGAGATGAAAATACCATGCTTTATTTTGGGTTCCGTTTTGCTGTGGGAACTCTGTTAAAGTTTGTTTTGTAGTGTCTATAAAATCCAAAGCAAAGGCAAGGAATTTAAGCAGAGTTTGTGGTTTTTTTTTTTAAATTTTTTTTTTTAATTTTTAAAAGTTTTTTTCATCTGAATCAGATTTTTCATGTTTTGTGAAAAAACTTCAAAAATTTAGATATTAATTACTTTGCATTTGTAAACATACTATATTTCATCCATTAATAATATATTTTTATTCATTCATCTTACTCTTAAAATTAGGAGGAGTTCTCTAAATATTCAATATTTTTTTAAGATTTATAAATATGTTGTATAATGTTTAAATAAGATGTGATTTTGTTTTATGTTTTACTTAAAGATAAGTTTTCCACCATCATGTATGTTTTTAGTGTAAAATATATTGAACAATCACTTCTGAACTATATTAATTGTGGTGTATAAGAAAAATTGCAAATTTTTATTTTGTTCTGAACAGTAATTTTGGAGTAAAAGCAATATTTTAACAGTGAAAATCTGTTACATATGCAGAACGAGGGATCTATGTAGTTTTGCCAGTTAAAGTTAAGATTGTATAGTGCAGTGTAGTTTAATTTAGAGCAACACATTCGAAAAGGGCAAAATTAATTTATAAAAATAAAATCAATTGATTTTAATCTGATTTTAAAAAAAAAAAATCTTTTGATTTAAATCAGCGATTTTTTTTTTTTTTTTTTTTAATTTTAAACCAATTGCTTTTTATTTTACAAATATTATTGCCAAGACCATGTTTATTGTGCATGATTTCCGCAAATAATTTACCTTTGTTCTTTAGATGAGAAATGCTATTTATGACCTGGACTATGGTACCTTGGAAAAATTGAGAATGCAACTCAACCATCTTAGAAGTTGCAAAGGTTCTAAGGAGTGCACAGTGCGGCATAGGTTTGAAGGTTCATATCACTCTTATTCGAACTTGCCAAGTCTAAATTGATTTGCGTAATGTTTTCTAACGTTCATAAAATATTTTTCTTAAGAAGCTTTAATAATGTACATCTGGTCTGCATTGCCAGTAAGGTTCTTTAAGCTCAAAATTGCGAGTAAATTTAGGACGTTGTTGTAGTTATTAGTTCATGTAGGTATTAATTCAATTTTATTTTTTGTACTTAATATTCTTTAAATTTCTACTTTAAAAACAATTTAATCATTTAGCATTCATTGTTAGAATTATTTATTTAAAATTTTAAAATTTACTTTGATATAAAGTTTGAATTATTAAAATCCTGTAATATAATTTTTCTATGTAAAATTTTATAATTCAAAAATTTACTTGTATATTTTAAGTATGAAGTTTATTTACTGTTTCAGCAAATATTTTTATTGTGTAGAAAATAACATGAATATTTTTAAAACATTTACAGGTCAAAAGCCTCCACATAGGCAAAGAGCAGCTGTAAATGCTAGAAGCAGATCTATTAGGTAATTTTCAGTACTAATATGTATATATATATATATATATATATATATATATATATATATATAATATATATATATATATAAAATTAGTTTAAATTTTATAAAGGAAGCAGTGTAATATAGCATCTTAGTTGTAGATCACAATTTTGAAAATTGTGAAACTTTTAAAGACAACATGTTAGTTAAAACTTAATTAACAATAATGTATAAAAAGTCGAATTCAAACCTACTTCTCTCGACTGTTTTTAACTTTCCTGTATTTGTTACCTAAATTCAGTTTATTTTTTATGCCCATGTTAAAGAAATTTCTTTAAAATTCTAAAAAGTTCTCCATTGTTAAGAAAAAGGCGTAAATATACCACTTCACAGATTTTCTGATGAAAAACTGTCTAAAGAGGGGGCGGGGGGGTCGCCCTTTCGCCTTTGGCAAGAGAGCCCCAGTGTGAATTCCTAAGCATCTAAGGACCTTTGTGCCAAGTTTGACAAAGATCTGATGTAAACTGAATTTGCTAAAGGAAAATCACGTGTGGGGTGCTTCAGCCCCTCCTCCTCTCCCCCCCCCCCCATGAAGGAAACAAAAACCCTCTATGGCAGTTCCTGAGCGTCAAATTACCTCTGTGCTAAGTTTAGCAAAGATCTGATGAAAACTGGATTTGTGTGAGGAAAACCCTCTATGGGGGAGTGGGTTGTCCCTTTTAGGGTCAACTATAGATTTACTGTAATAAACTATTTTTATAAATAATATTATAAATTTATCTCTATGGAAACTAATTTCAAATGACATTTTAATTAAATAAGTTACCTATGTGTGATCAAGTGATTTGAATTGTAGCTCTTCCGCCCACTGAAAGTAGAGCTGTTGCCTTGCAGAGGTATTCAATTGTTAGTTTTTATAGGATTCAGTATATGTTATAAAACTAAAATAAAGGGGTGCATACAAGCATCATTAATTATCACTAATTTTCGAGTCAAAATACAAAATCCGAAAAAAGTCGCGGTCCCGAGCATTCCGGATTCGGGGGCCCCATACCACTAACTTCTTTTTGAATTTGTATATCCCAAAAAATGTGGCAAAACATTCCATGTTTTCTTCAATTTTCCTGGATCTTTACATGCTGCAAGGAATTATTACTAGTAAGAGGAAACAAAGTTAGGCCTGTTTTTTAATATTTTTTCAAACCTAAAATCTATACTGGTAATTTCAATTTCCAAACACTGATTTTCAGTTCTTATACCAACCTAATTTAAGAAATCCTTACTTATAATTTTAAAATCCCTTTTACATTCCAATTGTTGTCATTATATTTATTCATTCAAAATTTTGTAGTTAAATTAATTCATTCATGTCTCCCTAATTTTAGGCATAAGTCTTCCTAATTTTCAACTATCAAAGTTGGCAGCTATGTGTGTTCATTAATAAATACAGTGAAGCACCGTTTATACGTTTTTAAAAGGACCGTATGAAAAAATCGTATAATAGGTCTACGTTAATGCGTATTAGACTCTGCAGGGACTAATTTAAAAAAGGTGTAATTGATAAAAACGTATAAAAGATAAACATATAAACGGTGCTTCACTGTATCTATAGATCAAATCACACTGGGTTTCAAATTACTAATTGTGTTTATATGTCACATGTTTCAGACATGAATATTTTTTAATTGGGCAAAAGATCTGAATATTAAACCTTTAGATGATCTTTTTAAAATTAATGTTTTAGGCACTGGAAAAATGATCAAAGATGGGCGAATCGAAAATCTTCCTCTTGGCCAGGTACAGAACGGCAAAGCAAATGGAAATGAACTTTTCTCTTGGCTGACTCGAGATCTGCATTTCTTTGTTGTTGAGCAAGGTGGTACCAACAAGCTTATGTTTTCTCAAAGCATTTGGTACAAAGCTGATTCCCATTCATCTGTGATTTAGACTATTTCAATTTTTTGTTTCTTATCAGCAGACTTTCACATAATGCCTTTTACTTTGCTTTAAACCGGACCAACTTCAATCATATGCACCCATACATGTATATTTGCTGTATTATTTTCGGACGTTTGTTTTTTTTCATTCCTCGGAATGTTAAAAGCAAGAAAATATACAATGATTGAGGAGTTTTAATAATTTGTCTTTATGTATCGAGAATTTTATAAATTTGCATTCCTAGTTTGATTAGGTTTTAACTGTACTGTGTACTATACTTGTAACTATACTGTGTTCAGGGAAAAGACCGACTAGATTTATAAGTAAATAACTATGCGGCGAACTATTTGGCGGCGTCAATCACGTGTTTGCCATGGACAATGACAATAACAAATCAGTGCCAAGTAGAGGGCAAGTATTGGTTTATTTTTTTTTTTATTATGAAGAATATCTCAAAAAGTGGCAAACCTTCTGGCAACCCATTTTTTTACTTTTCGTCTGTCTCATTTTTGCCGAACTGTGTGTAGTTTAAAATGTGCAAATTTTATGATGAGTTTTTAGTAACCTTGGCTATGCACAGGAGTCCCAAATACTGTATATGTGTGTGTTTAAATTGTATTGGACCTGATTCTTCAGTAATAATAAAAAAGAATGGAAGTTCTTCCTTTCTTTTCCTTGCAATTTTAAAAGACGCAGTTACAACTATTTTAAACCAGGAAAAAGTCTAATTAGAGGAATGGACTAACTGCCTTATTCATATTCTGTGATCGCTGGCTTCTCCCACATGAGGTCTAATGTGCTCAGCGCCAGATCTTCAATTTTTCTGAGCCGGGGCAGAAACTTGAAACTGAGGCCCTGAGCCATCCTTCTTCGATGCAGTTTTTTTATATATCAATTATCAAGGGAGAAAAAAATGCAGAAATGGGGAGGGGCTTTGGCTTACTACTCCTTAGATCTGGCACTAGCAGCACCAAATCAAAACTTTTTTTTTTTTCTAAAATAAGCAATCTCACGCCTGATTTTGTTGGAATTTCTGTTCAAGTACAGAAGAACCTTTATTCACCAAAGTTTTCGACAGAGCCAAATAACAGATATGAACACGCGAAAGGTCGTTTGTAGAAATTTTCAAAGTTAGCTGACCCATTTTGATATTTTAAAATCAAATATTTGTTTTTTTCTTTTTTGTGAGCAAAAAATGTTAGTTGCAAATTTTGACGTACTACATATAATAATATTGGGAAAAAATATCAAGTATAATTTTGAAACCATACTGGTCAGTTAATAGTACTCAGATGGTTTTCAACTTCCCTATTTTCGCTGTTGACAACAATATCGGAAGGAGCGCAGCGCTTTTTGCCAAAATTTTGTAAAAAAATATTTGGGTTCGCAGCCAGTTTTATATTTTATCTAGGTTTGGTCACACAAATCAAAAAATGCATTACAAACTTAGTGAGACATATTGCAGTGATATAATGATGTAGTTAACTTTGTTTTGTTCTTTAATTGAAAATATAAATAAATGCATTGCAAAAGTGCAATTTGCTCATATTCAAATTGCTTTTGAATTTTACAGCACTTTGAAACCTAGAATTCTTATAGGTTCCAAGCATTTATTAGATTAAATAAATAAAATTCACTAGGAAACAGACTTTGTTTACATAAGGTTCCAAATAAGCGAAGTTCTATTGTACATTTGATTTTTTTTATATAAATGCGAAAAAAAAAAGGGCAGTAACTTACCGCCCATAAGGCATAACTAAATACAATAATTGACAGCCGGGTCATCCCATCCAGAGACTGCAGTTTTGTTCTTGTTATGAACTCATCAGTCTGGAATAGGGAATAAACAAGCTGGAGGCAAATGCTCATCTCATTGAAACTGAGAGTGCCAACAAACTGGCAGATAAAGGAAATTTATTCCCGCGGGGGTCCACAGACATGGTGCGAACAGAAAAACTATCATAGATATTCAATTGTGGCAACAATTGAATATCTATGGACAGATCAATTGAATATATATGGACATATCTATCTAATTGTGGTACAATTTGTTAAAAAACTAATAAAAATAGCAAATTAGTTTTAAAAGCTTGGCAAACAACTGTTTCAAGGCTATTGAAATAAACTTCTACATTGCTGTGTAAAAGTGGTTAAAGAAAACCAGAGGTGTAGCCAGTGAAGGGGGGGGGGTGTCTAGCAGAGGCAGCAAGTGGGGCTTAGAAGTGCGGGGGCAACTTTTTTTTTAGGAAGTTGACTATTTTAGGCTACCTTGAGTGACTGGGAAGGGGGGGCTTTGATGTTCTCTCGCGTAAATGTTTTGCAATTGTAGTTCTGAAAAGGCTTTTTTAGTAGAGTTTTGTCTGCGTTTGGAGAATGAAGAGTTTCCTGGGTTGTTCCCATAATGTTTTTTTTAAAAATAGTCTAATTAATGATGATAATAATAAAAAACGAAGAAGTTTGGACTGTCTTTGGTAATGTAAGGGTAAGGAAGGCTCTTCCCGAAAAAAAAACTTAAACTGATATTTTAAAGATGCAAATTAAAGCCATCTTTGGTAAACTAGAGCAAGGGGTTTGCGATTCTCTCCCAGAAATTTGCTAAGTTTAACATTTTTTGAATGTCCTTTAATACATATTTCAGAAGGAGGAACGATAGGGTTCGGAAATTCTCCCAGTATTTTTTTTTTTTTTTTTTTGAACTGATGGAATCCTAAGAACTCAGTCTAGAATTTCCTTTGTGGACTTCAGAAAAAGATCTGTTTTTTTTTTTCCTCTCTCTCTCTCTTCTAAATTGGAGTCTTAAAAATGCAGTTTAACGCTATCTAGGGGGGTTCTCTTCCTCAAACTGGAGTCTTTATAACACTAATTTAGGTCAACTTTGAATTTTAAGAAAGGGAGTGCGCTCTAAGATTTTGTCTGGGAAAAATTTCAAAATTGAAGCTTTAAAATTGAAGTTTTAAAACTGAAATTTTAAACAGTATTTGAGGATGTTAATGTTCGGGTAACCTCACCCAGAATGTTTTGAAATTGAAATCTCAACATTGAGGCAATCCTTGATGATAAAAAAAGTGCGGGGGCAATCGCCTCCCATTGTCCCCCCCCCCCCCCGATTCGCCACCACTGGTGTCTAGGGATAACACCCACTCAAATTTTTCATTTTTGATCATAAAAAAACTTTCAATTAGCCGTATCCCCCGCCAAAAAAAAATTCCTCATGTACCACTGAGAAAAACTCATTAAGTAACTAATAATTGAAAAATAAAGTTTTACACACACACACACACTATAGCATGCATATTTATTTAAAATATTGCTTTATTGTACTGGATGGTTCAAACTGTACATTCTTTTTGTGGGCATTATTAGTATAGAAAGTAAAACCACGAAAACATTTTTTCATCATGAATCTGGGCCTATTCTTAACTTTTGATTTCAATCAGCATTAACTAGTGATAAATATATTTACATATTTGGATACACAAACAGCAAAAATTTATTGACTGATCATACTTCTCTTTCAAGTGAAATGTTGATCATTGTATTCAAATGTTATTGTATTTTTCTTGTATCTGGATGTCTCAAAAGTAGATTTTATCTGAAATAATAATGCTGTGTGAAGATGTTATTCTTGCTGCCTTAAAAAGTTTAATTACATGTAACAATGTTTTTGACTTTCTTAATTCTATCAATAACAAATGCCTTTTGTCCATTTTAAAATGTTTCATGATTTTGCTAGTAAATAATTTACTTAAGAAATTTTTGAATGGTATAAAAATTTATGTAACTAATTAAAGTTGTTCAGACTTTTTATTCAAACTTTATGCCAATTTTTGATGTGCATCTGCCAGATTTTTTAAAATTTTGGTAAAATGTGCAAAGGAAGACACTTTTGGCTTATTGCAAAAAAAAAATCCTCGCATTTCAAAAATACATCAAATTATTGTTAATATTTTATTCTAAATTTCAAAAATTTTGCAAATTTGTTTTATTTAGTAATAAATACAAAATTACTAAACTTGTGCCAAATTACTTGAATGCCAAATGTGAGCTGTTGATATTTTATGCATATGAACTAAATTTTTAAATGCTATGAATTTTTAAGAGATATTTACTAATTTTAATACTGAGCATCATACAAAAATAGAAATATTAGACCTAAGTTATTTGACCAATATTTTAATGTAACTTGAACTTTAACCAGTGTCTATGAAGAACTCTTTTAAACTGCTATAAAACATGTGGTTATAATATTAATTTCATTTGCTATAAACTTAGTTTACTGCTTGGGAGTTTACTGCTTGGGAGCCATTTTGGAGAATCTGTGCTTTTTATGAACTTGTTCTTTTATTTCTTTGACGTAATGATAGTTTGCAAATACTCGCTTAAATATTTTAAAATTGGAATTAAAATGCTTAGTATGGATCATAATGTTAGTCTATGTATAATGCAAATTTTTTTTTGTCCAACTATGGTAGGTGGGGTTCAGAAATGGGTATAAATTCGTTTAAATATCTTCCTAGTTGTAATGAAAGTAAGTCGTCATTAAAGGAGGAATAATTCACTAAATAATTTATCATTTTTTTTTACTTTTGCTCATTTCTCTCCATGTACTTATTTCGACTTCCTATCAGGGGAGTTCTATGGGTTGGGGTTACTACTCTTACATTATCCCTCCCCCTTATGTGTGACTTTGGTCAGTACTCATTCAGCTGTTTGGATCATGAATTCATGTGTCTTGTTGAACAAATGTTTTTGCCATTTTTTCTTACAGTACTTGCTTATCCATTAGAAACCTTAACAAGCAGAAGAGACCGTAACAACCATTAAACCTTCCATACTGTTAAGGAAGTCAAATTGTTGCTTAAAATGTGTCTCAGTGATCCAGTGTCCTTGCTTTTAAAACCTGCTTTGTATGAAAATTAAGCAGAAAATGTTATTTATTTGGTGATGTACATAAACCTATGTAATGTTTCATAAATTGTTGTAGCATATCATTTGTAGCTTTTATTAGTAAATGCTTAACTGTCAGTTCTTCTTTTCTTGCACAAACAGCATCTCATGTACATATGTACACAATTTTAAGGATGTTCAAAATGAATCGACATTTTATATTTGCTGCCTTTTTATAAAGCCTTTCGTTATTTATTTATTCCAACCCTAATAGAGTTTTTTTTTTTTTTGTCATTATTAAATATTAAGATTGAATTATGCTAAATCATTCAATAAATGTTTAAAAATTCCAGAATCTCATTTAGAATTGAATGGTGAAATATTTATGGAAACTTGGCATGTGTGACATGCACAAGCTACCAAGAACATTTGATTTCAATAATTTTTTTTTCTCCTATACTAGGGAGCTCAGCCCCCTGCTCGCTAACGCTCACCAACCCCCGAAGATTGCTCTTCACAATATTATTTGATTCGCAAAGATTTAAATCATCAGTTGAAAAGAAACAGATTAAAAAAGCACCCCTTCCCCAGGTTTAAAAATAACTTGTACCAACTTGCAGAGTCGAAAGGGCTAAGGGGCTCCTGAACATTGCAAAACTGCAGTTTTGCATGTTATATATTCATATTGCGTGTAATATATTCATGATCTCAGTAATATATTATTCTCTTTAGCTCGGGGCTTGAATTGAGTTGAGCCTAAGATTTTCTGTTGAATTCAAAAGCTTTAAAGTTTGTGAATAAGAGAAAAAACATGGGAATCGAAAAGGAGTAACTGTGGCAATGCCAAATAAAACATCAATAATTTTAATGGAGATGAGGATTATTCGAACTTGATTTTTAACGGTTTGTAACTTTTTTTCCTTTGGAGATAGAAGCTCAGTTTTTCTACCATAGGTGGAGTTAGATTTGGAGTAAAAAAAGCCGCTCTTTTCAGTGGCGTTAAAAAGAAAACTGCAGGACAATTCCTTCGCTTTTTAACACGCTTTTATTAGCTTCACCTGTATGTATGTATCTTGTAACGGAATCTTGCAGCTCAAATTTCACCCACTTCCTGCGATCGGATTCTTTTGAAATTTGGCACGCGACCTCAGACCCGATGACAATGCAATATTCTATAATCAAATTAATTAACTCTTCTAATTGTTAGTTTCCTCCAATTTTAATCAATATTTTGGTATAAATCCAACAGTGTAAAAAAGGAAAAATTAAAAAAAATACATTAAAAAATGCTCTCAAAAATTACTTAAAAATATCTACAAAAACCTCTAATTCTTCTGCATCAGACAAAATTTGTTCCAATGTTCCAAGCAGGGGTGCCCATCCCCCCCCAAGCTCAATGGCGCAAATTCCCCCCCAAAAATTTTCTTACTTTCGAATCGGGTTAAATATAACAGTTTTTAGAGTGTTTAATTTCCATTCAAATTCATGGGGGGGGGGGGTGTAACGCTAACAAATAGCATTTGAACTGAAATATTGTTGGATTATTGACCTGCCTTGGCCTTCACAAATTTTACAACGTGCACCTTGAGTAAACAAGTTTTGGGTACCCCTGAATTTTGCTACACTTTTTTTTTTTAAATTCAAACATATGAACAATTACAGGAAGAGTGGATTCAAGTTTCTGGCTTGGAATGGAGTCATTACTAGATGTATACAATATGAATCTATAAAATATGAATCTTATTTTATCGTCACTTAAATAAGGAGTTCGGGGGTTTCTCCTCCGGAAAATTTTCGAAATAGTAGTTTTAAAACCACAGTTTTAGACGATCTCTCGTGATGTTTGGGGGATAAAAGGTTTGGTGTTCCCTTCCCGGTAATTTTTCAGTATTGAAACTTTAAAAGCGCAATTGTAGATAGTTCAAGCTCATGTGAAAGAGGGCTTTTCCTTTGTTTTCAAAATTGTAGTTCTAAAAACGCAGTTTTAGACTATCTGTGGTAATGTTAGGGAAAGAAGAGATCCTAGGGCTCGCCCCAGGAAAATTTTCAAAATTAAAGTCTTAAAAACGTTACTCATGGTTGGGGGAAAAGCAGTTTTCCGAAATTGAAGCTCTAAAATCGCAATTGTAGCCGACCTTTGTGACGTTAAGAAAACGAGTTTTCGGAAGCTCTCTCGGAATTTTCTCGAAATTGAATCCCTGAAAACCAAATTTAACCCGATTTTTTAATAATGTTGACGAGAGTAAGGGAGGGGGGGGGGGGGAGGGTGGCGCTCCTCTTAAATTTTCGAACTTGTAGCTTTAAAAACGTAGTTTTGATAGATCTGGATCATGTTAGTGGAAGGCGAATTTCGGCGCCAATTGTTTGAAATTGATACTCCAAAAACGCAATTCTAGGCTTCTCTTTAATCACGTTAAGGAAAAAGGGGGCAATCAGGGGTTCTCTCCTATAAATTTTTCTAAAATTGCAGTTCGACAAACTTAGTTTTAGATGACTCTTGATGATAAAGAGGGTGTTATTCTGGCGCTACAGTGGGGGGGGGGGGGGCGCTCTCCTGGAAGTTTTCCAAAATTAAAGTTGCATATCCAAAAAAGATGGATCAGACACACCGTGACAGATATGTTTCGGAAATCCTTAAAAATGGATTCAGCTGTTCAGCACACATCGAAAATCAGAACTCTTGAGAATTTTAATGAATCAAATATTCTTCAATACATATCAGATATAGAACAAAGTAAATATGATTTACGAAACATAATTTAAACACCTTAAAAACAGACTGTTCTACCTCCGTAAGCGAAAACCAACATCACTGAAAGTATTAATAAAAATCATCTAATGATAAATTGAAACAATCAGTTTAAAAATGGTAGAGAAGATGGGAGTAAAGTGAAATGAAAAAAATTCTTAAAGCTTAAGCTCGTTAATGAAGAAAATATATTAATTGTCAATTGGAGGGATAAAAAATGTTATTCGCAAACTTCAAAACTAGTTCTTAACGATTGTCGAGGCTCAAATGAATTAATGGAAGACTAGAGCATACTGGTCAGAATTATTACAAACAATAAAACATTTTTGACCTCTCTCCCTCTCATCATTTTTACACACGCATTCATCATGCAAAATTGTGCTACTTCTGAAAAATTTATAAAAAAACTGAAAAGAAATCAAATTGTCTGATCCAGCTTTGAAACGGACACTAACTCCATGCCGTCTATGATGTTCCTTTCATTGAAAAAGAAGAGACACGGTCATTAAGTTTTGGAAAGAGTAACAGGGCCGTCGCTAGATCAAAAAAACTGGGAGCGGAGGGGGGTACGCTTTTGGCGGCCCGGTAATTGTTTCAAACGCATGTTCCAACATGCAGAGAGAGAGAGAAAAGATTTGGCTTCTGGTTTAGCAGGGATAGTTATATTACTAGACCTTAGTACTAGTAATATAAATTTAATCGTAAGGATAATATTCAGTCAGAATTAGGAGGTGTCGGAGGGCTACCGTCTTGCATTATTTCAAAATTGAAGAAATTTAAAACGCAGTTTTCGACTATATTTTAAGTTTGGGAGGAAGGGGGAGAATAGGTCCAGGATAGCCTCTCCCGATAATATTTCCTAATTTAAGTTCTCAACACAATCGTACGTTATATTTAATTATGTTCAGAAGAGGGGGTCTGGGGCTCACCCACGGGAATTTTCAAGATTGTTATTTGAAAAACAGTTTTAGACGACCTATGTTGATGTTAAGGGAGGAGGAGACTCGGGGTCATCGTTCTATAATTTTTCAAAATGCAAACTTCAAGCACGCATTCCCAATTGTGAATTATTTTGTGATTGTGACACGCAAATGGGAGTCTGGGGGCTCTCCCCCTAGAGCTACCAAAACTTGCTCTTGAAGCAGATAAAATAGCTCCACTCGTTGATTTTTGTAGCTTTGGGAAAAATCTGAAAATTGTAGTTTGAAAAATGCGGTTTTAGATGATCTATGGTGATATTAAGGGAAAGAGAGATGCGCCCCCCCCCCCGAAATTTTTTTGAAATTTTGAAGCCTGAAAAACACGATTGTAGACTTTTTTTTTTTTGTTAAAATTTAGCGCACCGCCAGTTTCTTGAAATTAAAACTCCGAAAACGTAATTTAAGCCAACCTTCGATGAAAGGGGGAAGGGAAAGTTTTGAAAGGGCTCGAAACCGGAAATGTTTCGTAATTAAAGCACTCAAAGCGAGATTTAAGACATTTTTCGATGATGTTGGCGAGAGAGATATAGAGGGGGGGGGGCATTCTCTCGAAAAAATTTCGATCTGTTGAAACCAGTTTTAGAAGAGTTTCGGTAATGTTAATGGGTGGAGAGATTAGGAATCCTCCCCCGGCAAATTTTCAAAATTAGATTCAATTAACGCAATCATAGACGATTTTAAATACTGTTAGAGGAGTAGAAGGTTTTGGAGATCTCCCCTGAAAAATTTTCTGAATTGAAGCCTTAATAATGAAATTTTTGAGGGTCTTCGGAAATATTTGGAGAACGACAGTTTCGGGACACTTCAGGGAGTTTTTTTAAAATTGTCCAAAAGACAAAGTTTATTCGACATGGAATGATGATGAATGATTGATTGAGAGGGCGTTTCTCGGAGGTTACGTTGGGAGCACTCCTACAGCTTTTTGAAATTGCAGTCCTAAATACTTAGGTGTAGGCCATCTTTAATGACTTTAGGGTAAGGGATGGAGTTTGAGAACGTTTTCGCGGGATTTTTTCAAAAACTAAGTTTTAAAAACTCACTTCCGGGCCAGCTTTGGGGACGTAAAAAGAAGGGTTTGGAGTTCCCCACTCTTCCTTTCAGTTTGGCTACATCTCTCCTATTTTCATTGTAAATTTCAATAATTGATAAACATATTGTGGTAATATTTTTTCCCAATTTTCCTTTGCCAAACCCGATTATTTGGTTGGATTTTCCATAATAAAGTTTTCAATTTCCCGCACAATATTTTTGTTTTCTTGCAATACAAGCATTTGCGACCTTAGAAAAAGGACTTTTAACATTTTGAACGGATGTGGTAATTTTCTGCGATACCTTAGGTCTCTATACACCACTTCATTTTATTTTAAATATGCCACCTGCATCTCTTGATCAAACTTTGATTTACTTACGATTTTTACATTTAAACATTTAGAACTTTTGGTGTGAGTATTCATTATACTGTAATACTTTGAATCTCTCTTTGCATTTAACTGTTATTTTTTTTCTCTATCTCTCTATTTCAAATTTGTTTCGGCAACCAATACATTTTTCTCCACTTAGAAATGATTTTCAGGACAACATTTTTCATCAAAAAAAAAGGATATACATATGGGAATGTTTCGGTGATCCCTATCCTATGGGCTGTCCTATTTATTTATGTATTTTATTTATTTTTTTAAAACTGCAGAACCATGAAGCATGGTTTTGTATAACCAGGGCCACCGAGAGACAAGGCGTGCAACATGTTAGTTTGGTGGCCTGTCCTCCCTCCCATCATTCAAACTTTACTCTATACACGATATTTTTCATTCGAGCCGAGCCCATAGTTTCCGACTTGGCAGACATACGCACTCTGCGGCCTAGTAAAGAGTGTACTGTACTGAATACTTTTTTTTTGTGTGTTAATAAAAATGTTTGCAGTGTACATTTCCGCGGCCCTTACTTAGATACTCTTGTTAAAAGAGAATCATGGATGTTCCTAAATTGTATTTTAAGATTACATTTTTTATTCAAATTTGACAGAAAAAATACTATTTGTCACTATTATTTCACTTGTTCATTTATAATTACTATTTCAATTTTTTAAAACAACGAAGAGTTTTCCTTTTTCTTCGTTAGTTGCATCGCTAAAATGAAATTGGCTGCCACACTTCTGAAAAATGGGAAGGGGGAGTTGCTACGGCGACGGCCCTGAAAAGTACGCGAGAAAAGTGTTATTAATGCTTCTATTTCTTGTTGAATGGGTTTAAATATTTTTTCTTTCCAAAATTCAAAGTTTTCATGTTCTAAATTTAAAAAAACCTGATGAAAAAAAAATCCCCCCCAAAAATTTTGATGGCGCAACTTGCGCCATAATCCCCCCCCCCCTGTGGGCACCCCTGGTCAAACATAACCAAAAAATATTATATAATTATGCCGTGGCGCGAGTTTCACAGGAGCGTTACTCGATCATTCGCTATTATATATATATATATATATATATATATATGACTAAACGAAAACAGATTTAATTCAAATTTGTTTGGAACGCTTTCCTGAAAAACGTGTTAACGCATCTTTACGTAACTTCAGTGTTTTAAAATTCAGGTCAACCTTATTTGACAGCTCAAATAAAGGAAGCTGAAAAGATACGCAACTACACAAGACAAAAAAAATTGGTGGGCCCATCGATGAGGAAACCCAGAATTGGTAAACATTTTGTTTTCGCGATAACTTTTCCGCAGATTTTGTAATTCAGACGAGCCCTATCAGGCAGAAACGAAAAGTTGAAATAACCGATAAAAATCGTAGATGCCGCAACTATTGGAAGTAAGCGCGATAACAGCGGACGAAGTTCGCATAAACCAAAACTAGCATCTCGATTAGTTTTCAGAACTGATTACTCTGTTATTTTATCGATAAACTGTCGATTACGATTCGATTAGTTTTCGATTAGCAACCCGCATGACTTGAGCACCTCAAGCTTAAAGCTTGAGGTGTTGTACCATGATACGGGGAATATTTGGTTAAGACTAAGGAACATCATGAGGGGGGTGGGGGCGTTCATTTTGAGGCAACATTTCAAAATAAAAAATATTACTCTACATAAAAATGCCCTCTTCAGCTCGTACATTTTCGAGGAACGATAAGGTACGAACTTTTTGTCAGTTAAATACGTCTGCCCATTTAATATTTCTGTAATAGATCGAATCCTAATAAATGTCGATATTCACCGCTGAATGTCAACATTCGCACAGCTAAGCCATCGGCGAAAGTCTGAAGATTTCCGATGCATGTTCACTTTAATTTCAGGCTTTTATAGTAATGTATACGTCGACTCGTGATTTTAGCGTCTGTATGTGGCAGGATATCCATCTGTAAAGCGTGTGAAAGATGTCTTCCATGGCTCACCGAAGCTAGCTAAATTTTCTTCGGCAGACTTGAAGACCTCATATTTCGATATTGCGGACACAAGAGCGAATTATTTATGATCCAGATTTTTTTTATCTTACTATGTTTTTTTTTGTTTGCTACTTATTTATTTCATTTCTACACTGCATGGTTTGATGGCGAAGATAGTAAATTATTAAAGCCCAATGGTCCATTCACCGTCACGTGACAGTCAGACGCAATAATTTCACCAACATTTTGTTAAAAGTCTTAACATTTTAATTAAACAGAAGTGAGCATATTTTTTAATTTTTGCATTGATATAAAGATACTCCTGTCACAGTTATATTTTTATTAACTTTGTTTTTCAAAATTTAATTTTTTTGCATGCGTTACTTACGGGACATCCAAAGTCAACCTCTTGTAACTTGCTATATGAATTAAAGTTGGGCAAACGTAACCTTGCAGCATTGTGAAGGCTACTCAGATCCAAAACACAGCATTGCTACGTTGCCAGGCCAGGTTTGCCCCAACTATAGTTAATATTTTTGCTCTATTAATAAAGCAATGTTGAAAACTGCAGGTTGCAAAAGTTAAGGGTTCCAAAATAAAGGAAACATATTTCATTTGTTGAGAAATAAATATTTAAGTCTTTGAAGTGAACTATGTATGGGGTCATTCCATGAAAAAGTAACCATTTTGTCCCGCACGTGATGGTTCCTATATTTCTTTCAAAAATGATAATTCTATAAGGTGGTGACGAAATTTTTTGCTTAGCCCTTTATGACCCAAATTCCTTTATATTTAAAAAAAGAGTTTAAAAAACTTATTTTTACCTATAGTTAATGCGTTAGAAACGCTTCATTAATTTTTACTTCCTTTTACAAAAAAGGAAAATTGTATTTGGCGACAAATTTGGCGATTTTTTAAAGAAAAGCTAGTTTCAATTTGGCCACTGTTGGTGATATTTAGAGAGTAAACTATTGAATCACATCAAAATTGCTAATAATGGGAAAATAACATTAAAATTGGAGTAAAAGGAAGTCATGTGATGCACACACTAGCTCGTTTTAATTAAAAAATGGGAAGTGAGAAATAAAAAGGCGAGATTATCAGGATATGAAAAAGTCCTAATTACTAAAAATTTAGACATTTTTATGGGACTTTTGAATCCCGTCAGGTCATAAATGGTTAAGAAATCACACATACATCTGTAATTCATTAACCAACAAAATGCTGTTCATTACCATTTTAAAGAATTACTTTCGATGAAATATATAAGGCATCACGTGCGGCACAAAATGACCGTTTTCCGTGGAATGACCCAAAATAGGGATGAGATATGAGTAGGGGAACATTGAACTTGACAGGATAGTAAATGTATTGTCTTGTTTTTTAGTATAATAGTAAGAAACTAAGCTTAAACTTAAATTTTTCTGCTGTGTTGTTGAACTGTGAGTAATGAATTGTTGTTAAAAATGTGTAAGAACAATTTCTCCAGTTCATCAATTCGCTGGAAAAAAAGACTTGGAGGTTTTTACTTTTTCATAATAAATTTGTTCAAAAATTTGATAGATAAATATTTTGAGAAAGCTGTAAAATAAGTCATAGTTTTCAAAGTAGGGAAGAAATAGGACAGTCGCATTTATGCCGAAATAAATTGTGAAAAATAATTTCTAGCTTTTCCAGTGGATGTAGCAGATTAGAATCAAGAAAGATTCTAAAGTTGTTAAATACACTGGACAAACTAGAAATAATTCTTCGTACTTTATTTCAGCGTAAATGTAGCTGTCCCACTTCTTCTGTCGTCCCATTCCTCTTGGTTCTCCTCTACTTAATTTTTTTTTTTTTTTTTTGGATTTGATATGTGTCTGAAATTCTCTTTAAGAAAAATATTACACATTGTAGATATTTAAAAATGACCTTCCACTCACACCCTAAACTCAATTTTTATATGCGCCTTTGGTCTATGCACTGAACTATTGGGTTTAAATATTACAATTTTCGTCCTAAGTATCACGAGCTAAAATTTACTGAAATATGACGTTTTATAAATTGAGGGAGCGAATTCGATACGATTTTCATTACAATTAAGATTTTACATAAGGGGTCTTCCACAAATGATGTCGCGTTTTAAGGCGTCCGTATGGAGGAGGGGGGTTAGTTTCGTGATGTTGTGATGGTTTGTGACAAGAAAAAGGGAGGGGGTTCCAAGAAATAGAACATCACACATTTTTGTTGAAAATAAAAAAATAATAGTAACATGTTCATGTAATACAGCGTGAAATATGACAAGGGGAGGAGAGGGGGTAAGGTGAAGTGCGACACTTTGTGACAAAGGTAGAGGGGGTCAAATATGTTGAAAAAACGTGTGACGTTTATGAACAGCCCCTTTCGTAAAAGTTGGACTTTTAAGTGATGAAAAAAACTTTGAGCTATAAATATTCCAACTTCATGTATCCTATAATCAACTTTCGATTATGTTCATATTCGCAACTCCAGAGCTCGAATACGCTACCTTGCGGTGATTAAAAAAACTTCAGAAAAAGGTAAAACATTCCATTCCACGTATCTCCTTTGAGGTAAATTACAGGCTTCAGACTATTTGTGAATGTAGTTTCAAAAGAATACAAAAGAAAACTTTTCCCGAACACAATGAAAAACTACTGCCATTCACTAAGCTTCAAAGGTAGTTATAAGTTAGGGGATTTGTTTGTGTTACCCATTTCAGCCTTCATTAGACAGTGACTGCAGCGCCTATATATTATTGGAGTTGCGAATAGAATTCACTGAAGTTTCAACTCGCGAAATCTTAATTTTCGCGAAAAATCCGGCTCGCAAAAATAAGTACTTTGACAGAATCGACCAGTTTAAATTTTAGGCTGTTTTCTGCAATTCTATATAATCGGGAGTTCTCGGAATGCACGGCGAAACGGATGCCGGTTACGAGCAAGAAAATATTTTGATTCCACTCTTTCCCGGATTCTTGACCTCGTTCGGAGACAGCGTTTCGCGCGACCACGTCCGGCGACCTTCTGTCAACTGTCGCGGAGAAAGGGTTGCATCACAAAATAACCCCGGCATTACTCGGAACTAGAGAACAAAACAGCGATTTTCTGCGTAAAACATCCGAACCCAAATCCAGAGAACGGGCACTGCTTCTTGAAGTTAGAACGCAAACTGACGTAAAAATGGAATGAAAAAAAGAATAATTATTTTGCCATTTTGCTTTCCCTGAAATTTTGCGGCAATGCACGTCCCCACAAAATGAATTTTCATCGAAAAAAATTGTTTCTTTCTAAACGAGTATTTTGTTTATTCAATGGAAATGATCAAAAAAAAGCTTTGTGCTACATTATGAGTAAAAAAAAGGGGGGGGGGAGGAAACCATAAATTTAAATAAAACGAAAATTTTTGTTTCATTTACTTTTTCTCATAATTTGTCTATTGCCTGCATTTTAATATTAATACTGTATTATTACTGTATGTAGTATTTAATATCCTTACGAATCGTATCATCTTAATACATATATAAAAATCTTCTGTGCGGACGTTTGTCACCATAAGGCTTTTAAACGGCTGGACCGATTTTGATCAATTTTTTTGTTTGTAATTAAGTTGTGGCAAGCATGGTTTCGAAGCGCGATGGATCGAATCGGAAACGTTTTTGTTAATTAATTAATTTATTTAAACATTGCATGGTTATATCTCCCAAATAATTAATATTTATATAATTCTCTTACGTGCCGGCAAATGAAGGGGTGAATTTCTAAACCTCTGTTGGCAACACTTCGCCGATAAATCATGTAAACAAACTTCTACGTTGTTTTGAAATCTTGAATCACAGAATACTCAACGAACTTTTTTTTTTTTTTGAGATGAGTTTGAGTCGGGCTGTGGCCCATTTCAACCTTAATCAGCAAAGAAAAGCTCAAAGAAGGCAGGAAACCGTTCTTGAATCCAATTTAAGACGAGCCATTTCCAGAGTTGTATTCTCTGATTCGCTGCCGATAATTTTTAGCGGCTGGGGAATTTTCAGTCAGCAGTTCCTTCAACAGATCAGGTGCGTCACACAATGCCGGTAACCGCACCTTTCCGTCATGGCAACATTTAGTATATTTATTTGCAGTATTACGCTCTTTCTGCCAATAAAGAGCACCACAAAATTCGCATTCTTCACACATTGCTCCACAATCATGTTCATCGGCAATGTTGTTTTGAACGCGTAGGCGCTTTGAGCGTCGTCTATTCTCTGCTTCAGTACGACAGTTCAGTTCAAAATGAATAACCGAGAAAGAATTTACTTTATTCCTTTTATTCTCAGCTGAAAGGTTTCGCCAAATTTGTTTAGGGTTATAGTAGTTTTAGTATTGTGCAAGCAAAGTAGCCTTGGCGAGTTTTCGCGTTTTTAGTTAAACCATTTTTTGTTCGTGACGTGGCAAGGATTCAGAATAACAACAAGAAGGACAAACGTTTGAGAAAATATGTTTGGTGCTCTCTGAGCCTGTTTTTAGTCATGGCCAGCTCTATGTGGCATTATCAAGAACAAGATCTTTTGAAGCAGTGTCAGTTGTGGCTCCCAAACGGGACATTTTTAATTGTGTATATGAGGAAGTTTTCTCAGATTAGAATATATAAGAGTGTAAATATGTAAATATATAAGAGTGTAAATAATGTAAATACATCCCTCGGGGGAGCCTGTAACCCCTAGAGGGCGCGTCCCCAGGTGGCGGATAGGGGAATGCCTTCATTGGTTTTCCAATGGGTGGTAGAAGGGAAATAAAATACCTTCCGCGGACCAACAGGTAGAAGTGCAATCTCTCCAAAGCAATGACAGACACTTTTGTATCTATAATGGTAAAGTTGTGCACATTGCCAAGGCAGTCATCTTACATACAGCAAAGTTAAACTGTCGAAAATCTGGCTAAAGCAGACAAATTAACATTATGAACGTAATTTTCATATTGGTTAAATGGATGGTGACCTAAATGCAATTACCAACTTTAATTTTTACGGAAAATTTTAGCTAGGCTAATGTATTGGCATACAGCGAGCGAGCGAAGCGAGCATGGATCGCGAAGCGATCCACAGGGAACTGCGTAAGCAGTTCCGGGGGTTGGCGAGCGATAGCGAGCAGGGGGCGATAGCCCCCTAGTTAATATTTATTTTAACCTATTGTTGAGCGAGAATTGAAATAAATATTTAACCCGTTGCCAAAGGACAATAAGAAAGCCAGCTCTGTTTTTTGTAATGAAATGAAATTTCCTACATGTGACATGTCAATTGAGAATAGATAATACGTAAAGAGAGAGAGAGAGAAACCTTCATTTCTTGAAAGCGACGATTTTAGTCCCGTGATATAATATTTTAAAGTTAAGAACTGGAAGAAATCGTGTTTCTTTCACTAACCAAATGCTCAGAAAGTACCGTACCTAGCCTCATTTATTTCTCGGCTCAAATCCATCTGAGTTTTGACACCGATGTCAAGGATTAACAAACTGATCATTACATTATTAAAGGAAAAGACGATGGAATTTAAAGACGAAACAAATTTCATTTTAGTCAAGATAAATTACAACAAAAGATCAGTGCAGTGGAAGATTTTTATCCTTGGCGGAAAGATCAAATTAGGCAATATATGAAGATCACTCAAAAATGCAAGGAAAAATAGTAAGCGAGACAAATGCTCAGAAAGAGAGCGGGGAACTACTTTGATAAACCTCCCAAATCGGAAATTTGGCGACTTTTTTTTTCTCGCCTAGCAAAATACCTGTTTTTGGCGCCTATTTTTTTCTCCTTCACATCCATAGATTGCAGCCTTCAACAATCCAACCTCCATCAAAAAATCAATTAACATCTGCATATCCTGAGCCAAATAATGCACAAATAAACAATTAACAATATCTGGCATTCCAACTGTCGGCCTACCCAACGAAAATTAAGAACACAACTATCAATTTTACGACTCAAACTGAAACTTTTCAACAATAATATATACAGTAGGCATATTGAAAGCTAAAAGATAAAAATAACTAATAGAAATAAATATAATTGGACAATTCAACCAGATTTTCAGCAAAATACAACAAGTCAGAAATCTACTTGATCACTTCACAAAGAAATGGCCACTAAGACATATATGAAATCCAAAAGTTGTTGTCACAAAACTTTAAAAAAAAAACTCAAAAGATGGTACAAAATACAACACAATACTAAATTTAAAAACTTAAAAGCTGAAAAAACCTAAATTGGCAACACCAAAATAAGAAACAGCAACATTAAAAAGTCCGTAGGGAGTGCCAGATTTGGCGCGTAATTTTTGGGAGGGTATATCAAAGTTATACCTTATATATTTAGTTTAAGTAAGGGGATTTAAAAGTTTTCGTTCAAAAGATCAGACTGCTAATCGGTCGGAGTTCGCTTCGCTCACTGATCGGCTGGATTACAGTAACGTGGTGGCTTGGCGACTTTGGCCACAAACAATAGAGTTGTGGGATTATTTGTTTGCATTTTAAAGCTACTGTTAATGTAATTTATAGTATTTTTTGTTTATTGGCGAAATATTTCAAATTGCAAAGAATTGTTTTTGGTTCTTAAAGAGTGTTTAGTCATGTTAGTTGAAGAATTCATTTTACATCAAGAAGGGGCGGGGGAGTGGTTTTCGCTTATTTAGGGAACTGTTTTTACCTTTATCATTTTTTTAAACACTATCCTTTCAATTGTTTTATTGTTTTTCATATGGGGGACGTTGCAGCGAGATTTGCCGTTTATCTTAGGTGGGTAGTTAGTTTTTTACACTTAATATCTGAGGACGATTTTTATCCTTTGAGCATGTCCGAAGGAACAAATCATACAATCTATGATGAAGATCTTTATTGTACGTGAGAAAAAGTAGTTAATAAAACACCTGCTCAGTGGGCATTAGATAAATCAAGTTGTAATAAATATACGCATTCTGACACAAAGCAGCTTAAAACGTTTCCCTTTTACTGATTTTTTTTCAAGAAAAGGTTCAAACACTTGATAGTTTGCTGAAATTTTTCAACTTTTCAATTTACAAAGTTTGAACAGAACAACGTCTGTCGGGTCCTCTAGTATAACTATAAACTATATATACGTTGTGTTTATAAGCAGGGGCGGATACAGAAAAATCTTTTGGAGGGGGCCCGGGAAATCGAATAGCGCTCCCCCCCCCCATTTGATGTTTCGCAACAAAATTTGACTTTATTTTTAAATAGTTTTTAGGTCAATGAAATTACTTCTCAATACCTGAATATTATGCACTAATATAGTTTGAATGTGGACGGAAAACGTCTTCAACGTTTGAAGCCAATTAAGTTTTTAACCCAATTAAATGTCACCGAGATGTGATGCAATGAGCAGTTTTAATTAGGAACATTGAGGGCAATCCTATTCGCAACTCCAACGAACTATAGGGGGCACTGAAGTCACTGTCTAATGGCGGAATTGAAAACTAAAACAAACGCACATGGTAACGAAGAAAACGCTAAAAGTGTTGTGATTTTTGTTCGTACGTATGATTGTTTCGCTTTATTCTTTTTAAATTAATTTTCAAAGTCTTGTTGATATTCTGACCCACGTAGAAAGAAATGAGAATTCAAGAAGCATTACTAAACGTCAAACATTAATGCAAAGTACGTAGTTCGAGTTCTAAGCAGCCATTTTCACGATGTTGAATTCGATATTTATCAATTCTTGATAAAACTAAATAATAATTGTGGCCTGACAAGAATAACAATTAATGCTAGAAAATTTAATATGACATTACAAATTATTACCAAAAGAAGATGATACTTCTTTGCTTTGCTTTGGCTAGCGCTTGTTTTCCATTTGTAGCTGAGTTATTTCTCTTGAATTCCCGAATCGGTTAATTTAAAAATTTTCTGTTTCGATTTTTCTAATTTCTGAGTTACGATTTAATTGTGTCATGTTATGCAAATCATCAACAAAATTCTCACGGATATATGGTGGTAGTTTTCTTTTCAGTTGATTGACAATTATTTCTTTTTACTTATCGAATTCTGTAATCTTACTACCATTTTATTCCACTCATGATAAAAATTGAAAATGGTTTAACTAAAAACGCGAAATCTCGCCAAGGCTACTTTGCTCGCACAATGCCAAAATTATAACCCTAAACAAATTTGGCGATACCTTTCAGCTGAGAATAAAAGGAATAAAGTAAATTCTTTCTCGGTTATTCATTTTGTTCTACGATAATATATTCAAGAAAATATTTTGCATACTGTCCATTCCAACTAAATGCTGCTGTAAAATATGGTAAGTTTAATTAATTTAAGATTAAAAAAACTCCCATATTCTTACAAATTTATACAAAACAATAAAATTTTTTACCTTGTAGAACGTTATCCAAGTTTGTTAATCCAGAATTTTCGCTTTCACCTATTATTAAGGAAATAATGAAAACTAACATTATTTTGAGGAGCTCGAGAATACTACTAAGGGACGAATTAATTTCTGTAGCTGAAAGCAAACTAAGACACATCGATTGCGTTAATAAATACTCAGAACAAACTGCCTGTGTTTACGTCAACAGACACACATGGAACGCAACGTGGCAAAGTTTTAGTTGCATTCGCAGTTATATAAATCACCGCAAGGTAGCGTATTCGAGCGCTGGAGTTCCGAATTAAATGAACTCATATCTCATTTGATTTTTATAAATTAATTTATATTTTAACTACAAAATATTATTTGAGTAAGAAAATCATACTTCATAACATATGTTTCATTGAAAAATCCAGAAACTATTTCTGTGTAAATTTCAAAGCAGTTGCTGATTTGTTTTTAAAGTCATGACACAGTTGAGATAACATATTGATACTACACGCCGTTTCCATTAATAATCATGGTTTTTCCAAGAAACTAACATATGATTTCTTTCATTTTGCAATTTTTATAAACTGAAAAACAAATCTTACTTCGCAAATAGCTTCCTGGATCAAAATGACTCTTTTAGGTGCGCCTACACATTTTTCAAAAAAATGTTAATTATTGATTCCATCAAAGAAGAATTAGAAGACGAATGGCGATAATACGTTTCCCTTGAATTCGAAACCAGTGAGTTAAATGTAGTCTGCCACTCTGCGCTTCCTACTCCAGTATTATTTCTTTAGCAAACAAAAATGCTTTTATTCAAAATTTACAGTGTGTGTTTTGTGTTCCTTTTAATAACCTATATTTTAAAAAAAACGCAAAAAAGTCAACTAAAAGTAATAAATAAAATAGTTGAATTAATTCATCCTTTCGGATGGGTGGACTGCCAGCCCCCCCCCCCCCCCAAATCCGCTACAGTTTATATGTGGTTTTCAACCTGAGGTAATCAGGGGCGGAGAAATTTTTGTAAGGAGGGCAAAGCTTAAATGACTGTCTACAGAGTGATGTCGCACTTCTCAGATAAAAACTCTTTCAAATTAGTCCCCCCCCCTAAATTTTTCAATGCCACAGTCTGCTGCCACGATTATAGTGCTGGTGTTAAAAAACAAACTTAACAGGAACAAACAGGTTCTTTACTATAAAAAGGGACCACGAAATTGCGCTTTTACACTATTCCTAGACGTCGCCCTATTCATTCTGGTTTTGAATAAAACACCAATTCAGAAAGAAGATAAAGAAATTTAAGAAAATGGTTGAGAATTTGGGTGAAATTGTATTCTTCCGAACGACACCCCGAGACAAGTTTCACTACAATGATAGTGCTGCTGTTACAAAACAAACTTTACAGGAACAGCCATGTCATTTTCTTTCAAATTTTCTTTAAAAGTCCTATTTCTTTAGGCAAACAGGTTGGTCACACAGATGATTGTTCTTTTGAAAATAAACAAAAAACTCAAAACAATACAAGCCCAGGGAAGGAACATAGTCAATATTTTGAATTATGACCCGGTAAGAAGAAATACCTTACAGAACCTAGCAAAAACAGGATTAATATTGATTCCATGTACTATTTTTTCGGATCTAAAAAATTGAAGTTTAATAATAATTGTGATAAAATTCTTGTCGCAAAGGGTCAGCTGACCCTTTAACACTCCCCTGAATCCGCCCTTGGAGGTAATTACCCACAAAGTGGCAAAAGGAGATTTTTCTAGTGCTAAAAAATAAGTACAAAAATTTGATTGTTCAGTCACAAAAAAACATGTATAACAAATCCAGCTTTTTAAATTTTTAAATTCGAATAAAGCAGTTTTAATTAAAACTATCATTAGGTTTTTCATTAATCTTGATCAAGTATTCACTGAAAATTGAAAGTTAATATGAACAAGGAATGTATTTAAAAAATCAAGTAAATTCTTAGTTAGGTCACCAAAGAAATTTTTTATTTTAGTTACTTTTTATTAAATAACTACAATTAATATAAATATGTGTAAACATATGACAGAATCGCAATATTAAGTGGTGTATTAAGTGATAATTTTTTTCTCCATCATAAAACTAAAGTTAATTACCTTTGATTAATGAATTAATATTTGAAAAAACTATTAAAATCAAGTGTGTTCTACTAAAAGGTATAAAAAATGTATTTGAGCTTAAGTGGATGAATACAAAGAATTTTATTAACTATTGAAAATTTGAACAACATGTATAAATATGCATAGGGAAAGTGTAAACTAACAGTAGGAATGCGGGTGTTTCCTTCAAAAAATCACTACTTTTAGTCACTGAAATTGATAGAATAAGCAAAAAAAAAAAAAAAAAAAAAGCATGGAGCCAGATTTTTTTTTTTTTTTTTAATTTTCTTAACAGTTATTTTTTATTATTTTTTTACGTTCAATTTCAGAAATAAGGCGTGGTATTTATGACGTCACGAGTGATGTCCTTAAAAGCGCTAGTCCATTTGACGTGCTGAATATTAACGCATTGTTTGAAAAACAGGTTTCCAGTAAACAGTAATATTAATAGTAATCTTAATGAGAATTTTGAATGATGGCTTTTCAGAAACAAACATGAAATTTATTACTACCCCCCCCCCTCCCTATTGCGCTATAATATTTTTATCTTTAACAAGTGTGAAAATATTGCGCACTGCGCTAATGGCTTCAGTGAACGGCATTTAATCACTTGTGATGTCAACTGCAGAAGCGTAAACAATGAAATTGAATCCACGCACCGATTAAAATACATTTCTTAAATATTAAACTTGGTCAAAGTATTTAAAAAATAGTTAAATCCTGTGTTTTTAAGAATGCGCTTTCAGAAAAAAATACTTTTGAAATTTCGGAAACAACCCAATTGAAAAAGACATTGAAACTTTAACGCATATCATCGCCTCAGAGTAACAGTAAAACATCTAGTACCGAAAACAACACTAAGATATCTTACTGTTGCTCTGAGGAGACGATATACAATAAGTGACGAGCAAAGTTAGTATTTTAACGTCAAAAACTACAAAAATATTTCAAAGCTAACACCAACAATCAGCTGAAATTAGTGGCTCGCATGAAAAGAAAAATATATATATTCATTTTCTAATTTTAACAATTATTTTGGGAAAATAAAGCATCCGATAACCTTAACAACAGATTTTAAAGGGGCCATAGTTTTTTTTTTTTTAATTTTATAATGTGGTAACAGAAAATTTTTGCGACGTCAGATTTTTATAAGCTTTACTTCAGCTGTTGGCTTTCTTTTGAAATGCGACTGTTGAACACTAGGTGGAGTAAATGGCATATATACTTGTGTGTAGAATAGTATTAAAGGCATGAACCGATACAAGGGTGGAACAGTCTCCCCATCGCTATTCCCTTGTATCCGTCCATTGCCTTGAATACCATTATGCCTGCTCTACCCGCAATATTTCAACATTGAAATTGCAAAAGTATTTTTTAGCCAATCTGCGATGAATGTAAGGTATTCTCAACCAGAAATGCTTCGGAAATTTTCGAACTTGAAGTCTTAAAAACTCAATTTTAAACCCTCTTTGTTAACGTTAGAGGAAGAAATGAGGTTCAAGCACTTTCCACTGCTAATTTTGCGAAATTGCTGTTCTAGAAATGCAATTTTAAACGATATTTATTTATGTTAGGGGGCGAGGGTTCGGAAAGTTTTTGTAATTTTTCCAAAATTGAAATTCTAAAAACGCAATTTCGCCCTTTCCTTGAAGAATTTCTGCATTTGCCCTTGATTAAAGAACCCTTGATCCCGATCAAGCCTCCGTGTTTCGAAAGGATCAAGTATCCCGAAGTTATACTTTTCAAACATGTTTCAAAATTACAGAAAAAGACGCTACGAATTGGTACTTCTCACACTTGTAACAGTTCTTCGAATCTTCTACCACATCAAAAACAATGCATAGTTTTTTCAAGAAAGGAATTAACATCTTTGATCTCCCCCCCCCCCCCAAGCTGCCCTTTTCTCCGCAAAAAAAGTAATAGTAATAAAATTAAAAATGATAATAATAATAAAAATTAAAAAAAAAAAAAAACTTTGGGAAAACTTATAATCTTACTACTATTATATATGCGAAAGTTTGTCTGTATGGATGTATGGATGTTTGTTACTCTTTCACGCAAAAACTGCTGAATAGATTTTGATGAAACTTTACAATAATATAGCTTATGCATCAGAATAACACATAGGGTAGTTTTCGTCCCGTTATGGGAGGCAAAACCCCCTTAGGGGGGGCAATAAAACACAATTTTCGGTTAAATTCTCTAATACGGGTATGAAAAAATACTTGCTCATACTAACATTATATGTCCATCGAAAGCTCTGATTTTTCTGCTAAAGATGGCACCTGTTCGAAATTTCTAAGTAGAATAAAAAAGCGAATTATAAGCTTTTTAGTTCCATGTTCGAAGGCTTTCCTCAACTCAATACAATATTTAGTGTATCATCTCAACTCCCTGTCGATAGCGACTATTGTTGTATTGTTGACTATCTTTGCTTTTCGTGAATGCTCAAGGCTTTTCTCAAGTCAAATCTTGAAGTAAGATTTTTGCACAAGATTGGCAAATAATGCATGGATTTGGCTGATTTTGTCCATTTTCCATTTTAATGCAACTTTGAGGCAATTGATGGGGTTTTTTTTATTTATTTGTGTTGACTGGGTATTTAATCAATCAGCAGGAATCTAGCCAAACTTTTTTTATGAATCATTTCAATAGCAAAGGCATTTGACATTTTTTTCAACTGTCGCTGTTTTTGAAGCTAAAGACTACGCAATACTGTTTCTCAGTTTTCACCATGTAACCAAATATCACTATTTCTTTAATATTTCTTTCTTTAAATTTGTTAACACGTAAAATAATTCGCCAACTAAATTAAGCAAATCCATAAACAGCCCAAAAACTTCCATTAATTTGTCTTTGAACACAACTTCAAACAATTGCCAAATTTTAACTGCTTATTGGAAACATTTCGGGTAGCTTCATTTTATAATCACCAGGCGACTCTATCTCTTTGATGAAAATTAGTAACAGACAGTTTTACAAACTAGAGAGGAGGAGCCTCATTTAAGGTATCCCAAAACGATTAACGTAAATTTAATAACATTTTAAATCGCAATAAGGGATTACGGGCAGCTACACTTTTTTTTAAAGTTTGTACTTCAATAGCAATATAGAAAAGGTTTTAGACTATGTTAAAAAATGAAAAAATAAGATAAATCTTTTTCAACAAGTGAAGTTCATTTTTATATTTTGGAAATTCCACAAATTTGTATATGCTTAAATATCGTTTTTTCGTTTCTAAAAGCGTACTATTTATGATCAATTGGAAAAAAACTACATCAACGTGAGCGAAGCTGCGGGTAAAAGCTAGTGACTAATAAATTCAAAGCTGGAACTATTAATTTTAAGAATTCATTACAAGTCTTAGTTGTCTTTCATAATTTCAAGGGAAAAAAGCAATAACTAATTTGTTTTTTAGACGATACTTTTTTGGAGGATTTGCTAAAATGTTACTCACTTTATGGGCCTTCGAAAGGTTGAGGACCACTCTCTCTCTCTCTGCTTTAGCTAGGAGAAAACACCTAGGAAAAGAAAAGCACTTGATGAGGTGAAGATCAAAATAAAAGAAGAATCATGCACGAACTGAAATTGCTTTTTTCTAAATAAACTTTCTTTACAAGTGCATTCCTTTTTAACACCCAGTATTATTTATAAGATTATTTTTTTAAGGACTGAGTGATTGAAAATAAGTTGAGACACCACTCAGTTCTAAACAGCACAAAATGTTGTGAACTGTAAGAATTAATTAAATTTAATAGCTTGTCAAAAAATAAATTGAAACTACAAAGACAAGTTAATACTCGTAAACAAAGTAATACTAGGCTTTAGAGGGGGTACAAAGGTAAATTGAAAACCACAACACAGTTGACTGCCTAAAGATATTTTAGGTCAGCCAAATTCACATCGGAAACCATCTATTAAAGTAGGGGGCTCCGCCCTCTGTTTGATTCGCTCGTCAACTCCCGTTAGGCACCTGCGGTGGCTCAATGCCGCCTGCGGCGGGTGACAATTGACGATTTTAATGCTGTTATCCCAGAATGATCAGAGGACATCCAGGGATGAGGACAGCCGCACAACTGGTTGTCCCACCGCTTAAAGTTTAGAGGGATGAGACAGGGAGGAATGGATCCACTGGATTTCCTGTATCCAACGGTACTTTAATCATCGATTTCAAATCATTTTTATCACAGGTCATGGCCCTTTTCTTGCATACTTATTTCGTTTGTCTTTATCAGATTCACCTAATTGTGCTTGTGGCAAAATTGGGTCTCCCGAACACGATGTTCTCTATTGCCCTATAACATCTAATTATCATATTAGACTTAATACGACAATAAATTATTTTCCGAATATTCTCAATGCATTTTCTCACACTTTTTCCAGTAAACAACTTTATTCTCTTTTTGTGTCTAAAGAAATGTATGTGGTTCAAAGCGTTTCGTCTTTCTTTTTTCTGAAAAAATTATTAAATTTGAATATTTATAAAAGAAAAAAACTTAAAAAGTAGTGTTTTTTATCATATTGTAACCATATGTCTTGCATGTTACCCTGCAAGGTACGTCAAAATATAATAACATTATGTATAACAAATGCAAAATAACTGTGATAAATGCATTCTGTAAGTAAAAATTTCAAAATTGTAACTAATAATTAGTGATTGCAATAAAAGTATTCCGAATACCGGTATTTTGAGCTATTTTACAATTTCGTAATACCGGTATTTGTTGAGGTAAAATACCGGTATTTTCGGTATTAGCTGAAAATAATAAATATCTTTCAGTTGAAGAGCTCTCAATTTAACTTATTAGATAATTTTTATTTTAAAGGTGCATACCTTTTTCAATGAAACATTATCAAAATTAATCTATTGATGATACTTAAGCACGAAAAAGTAGAATATTAATGGAATAAAAGTTTTTCATGCCTTTAAACCATGTTTTTATTTTTTAAATATCCTTGATTGCTTACTAGCATTTTTGCAAAAGTTAATTTCAAGTGTAATTACAAGTTTATTTGTGCTATGAATTATATATTCCAACCACCATTTGCAACAATATTTTATGACGTATATTTTTTAATATTTGAATCAACTGTGCTGAATTTTGAGAAAAACCTTTCCTTTTTAATATAATAAATAATGTCACCGGCATTGGAGTGTTGTTCTGTCCTGCAATTCAGATGTATACTTGGCGATTAGCAATTATATAGTACAGTAAAACCTGTAAAGTTGACCACCCTTGAAAGTTGACCACCTGCGTATGTTGACCGCTTTTGTCGGGAACGGAATAAGTCCTATCTTATATAATGAATGAAAACCTCTGTAACTTAACCACCTCTCTGTCTTGACCACCTGTCTATCTTGACCACTAATGTACACCAAATTTGGTTTGGAGTATTGTAAAAAACCCTTTATAAATTGACCACTTGGTTTATTATTTTTTATAGCTTTCTATGAATAATTTCAATGCTTTGATGCAGGGTTGCCAACTGCTCCGCATCTTGCGGAGTTGCTCCTCAAAAATAGCCTAACTCTGCAGCTCCACAAAAAAGTTATCTTGCTATGAATTTCCCGGCCGAGCGTTTTCAAACATGACATAGTGTTTAAAGCTGTTTTTCTTTTGTTGTTCTATTTGAGATAGCCTTTAATACTCTGTTCAATGAAACCAGGTGTCAGTAAAAAAGTACAAAGTATTTTCTTCCAGTTACAATATTTTGTGAAAACACGGGAATTGTGCTTAAGAGTAAAGTTCTTTATTTCTGGTGCAAGGGATTAAGATATAGAACATTTTCATTTTCAACTGTCTTTATGAACTAGGAGAGTCCAGCTTGTTGCTCTTTGTGTTATAAATTTTACATAAAATTGCTTCAAAAAGAAAATTAGTTTAACTTGAGATTGATAAAAAGTATGAAATATTAAAATTATTTGAAAAGGGGGAAAGCAAGAGAAAATTAGCTGACACATATGGAATTTCTAAAACTACAGTGTCTAATATATTAAAAAGCAAAGGGGGAGAAACAAAAATGTGTATTTGAATAATATTTTTAATTATTGTTTCAAAGTAATGTTAAACAATGAAAGTGAGTTAAACAGAGAGTAAATGTGAATTAGTCAAAAATTGAATACATGATGCAAGAAATGACAAAAAAAGAAAAAAAAAAAAAAAAAAATCAGTACCACCCTTTATAAGTTGACCACCTGTCTAAGTTGACCATCAAAGTACTGCACCGCAAGTGGTCAACTTACACAGGTTTCACTGTACCTCAAAAAGTTACATAGAGAAAAGGCATAATCAACTGGAACATATTTTCAGATAACTGTAAAGCATTTTGCAAAGAAAACGAAAACGAAAGCGATAAAGAGAAACTAACAGAAAAGATCAAGTTTATTTAAATTCTTCCTGAATTTCAAACCAAAGGTTTTATAAAACACAAACACAAGCCTATCCTGATCAAGAGAAAATTCTTGAAGATGATGTTAATATTAGAAAAGAATTGTCTCTCGAAGAGAAATTACAACTGGGTGTATTAACAATAAATAAATAAATAAATAAAATAATGCTGCACACAATAGAAAAGAAACAAGCGCATTATTAACAGTACCACTGACCAGCAGGAATTCAGAAAGAGTATTTTCAACTGCAGAAGATCTGTACCCTAAAACGAGTTCCTGGATAGTGACAATTCAATAAAACTAGTGATTGCAATACCGGTATACCGGTTTACCGAATACCGGTATTTCGAACTATCTTACAATTTCGTAATACCGGTATTTGTTGAGGTAAAATACCTGTATTTTCGGTATTAGCTGAAAATAATAAATATCTTTCAGTTGATGATCTTTCGATTTAACTTATTAGATAATTGTTATTTTATAGGTGCATACCTTTTTCAAAGAAACATTATCAAAATCAATCTACAAATGTAAAATTTTGGCTTCACAAAAGCACGAATTAATAGGACATCAATGGATGAAGGTTTTTCGTGCCTTTTACGTGCGCCATGTTTTTATTTTTAAATGCTCTTGATTGCTCACTAACCCTTACGTAAAAGTTAATTTCAAGTGTAATTACAAATGAATTTGTGCTATGAATAATATATTCCAACCACCATTTGCTACAATATTTTATGACGTATATTTTTTTAATATTTAACACAATTTTTACTGAATTTTGAGCAAAACCTTTCCTTTTTTATAAAACAAATAATGTCATCGGCATTAGAGTGCTGTTCTCTCCGGATATTTAGATGCATACCTGGCGAGATAACACATAGCAATTATATAGTACCTTTAAAATTTACATAGAAGAAAGGCACAACTAACTGGAACATATTTTTAGATATTTGCATAATTGTCAAGCATTTTGCAAAAAATCCGAATGCTATAAGGAGAAACTAACAAAAAAGATCAAGTTTATTTGAGTTCGTCATAAATTTCAAACCAAAGGGCTTATAAAACACAAACACAAGCCTATCCTTGTCAAGAGAAAATTTTTGAAGATGATAATATTAAAAAATAATTGTCTCTCGAACAGAAATCACAACTGGGTGAATTAAGAAAAAAAAAATAAATAAATACTGCAAACCCAATAGAAAAGAAACACGCACATTATTAACAGTACAACCGACCAGCAGGAATTCAGAAAGAGTATTTTGAACTGCGGAAAATCGGTAATGTATTTTTCATCAAATAAATAAATAAATAAATAAATAAATAAATTTTAAATAAAAAGAAGTTTAAAAAATTCGAAAGTAGTTCCTGTGTTACAATAAATGCATTATGTTTCTTATTTTCATTGACTTTTGTTCTAACATTTGTTTTTTCATTTTATATTTGATCACATTAAATGTTCATAAATAATGAACTTTTTGCACAAAATTAAGAAATATGGCAAAGAAATAATATTTTTTGATCATTTATTGAGAAATTCCATATATCTGTATTAATACTAGATATTTTGATATCAGGTTTCAAAGATACAATTGCATATTTGGTTCGGTATTGCAATCCTTAAAAACAATGCAATATGTTTCTTATTTTCATAGATTTCTTATTTCACATTTGTTCCTTCATTTTATATTTGTTCACAATAAAGTTTCTTAAATAAACCTTTTGCACAAAATTATGAAATATGGCAAAGAAACAGTATTTTTTAAAATCATTTATTGAGAAATTTACCGGTATCAATACCGGGATTGCGGTATCACGTTTTAAAAATACCGAATAACGTTATTGCAATCCCTACTAATAATCAATGTTTTCTTTCTTTTTTTTTTTTTTTTTTGAGCAATCACGATTGCTTATTGTCCTCACTTGACCATCCTTGATGTTGTGGTTTCAGCTTGGACCAGGGACACCAGCACCATCGCCCACCGGCCTCTGCAGGCGCGGCTCCGAGCACTGCCTCCTGGAATCCGTTTCTCCTGGTCGATGGCGTCCATGTCCTACACACACGCGCGCACACGCACACACATATACACAAGCCTTTACACACATAGACACACCCCGACGTGCATACACACAGGTCTACGCACACACACAAGCCTACACATGCACGCACGCGCGCCTACACATACACACACGCCTGCACACACACACACACACACAACTTTACACGCGTAACCGCCCAGGAGGAGGGGTAGGCTTGGGGGGCAGGAGCTGTTTGTAGAAACAATAGCCCCCAATGAGTAGGGTCCTGTCGCAACTCGTGATTGCGAAAAACATAATTTGAATTCAAAATTTCAGAATTCAAATTAATTTTGAAAATTCGAAAAGTTTTTTCTTTTTTTCTTTCTTTTTTTTTATAAAGTTCCTCAAGGTCCCACTTGATCAGATTTCTCTGAGCATTTAAAACCGATAATCCATGAATTCGTAGGTGCGGGGGTCTCTGAAGGTGTCAGATGTCAAATCTAACGGTGCTATTTACTATAGTATTGACTTAATCGACATTGTCAGTCCGGAGGATTACAGACACACACACACACACACACATATATATATATATATATATATATATATATATATATATATATATATATATATATATATATATATATATATATATATATATATATATATATATATATATATATATATACGAGCACATATGTATATATATATAAATAAACGCGCACAAGTTTTAATAGTATAGATTTAAAACCAGGAAAACTTGAAAAGACTCTAAATTGGTTTCTTATTTCAAATAAGTATGATACGTAAAAACTTTAATCTTTTTTTTAATTTACCTTCTGAAATTAGTTGAAATGCAGTAAAATTACTTTTTTTTTTTTTTTCAAGATGAAAAAAAATACTTAAAAAGAGATTTCAGTTTAGAAAACACTTTCCATCCCGCATATATATAATAGCCAATATTCACTGATCGAGTAATACTCTGACGTGATCAACAATGAATCTCGCGCCATAGCATGATAATTTGATAACATTTTTTGGCAATGTTTGGCATGCAAGGTAATGCTTCATTTTGACAAGGCTGAACTGGATCTGGTAACTTAACTGTTTTACTGGTAAGACTGTCATTTTAGGAGAATGTAGAAACGAAAAAGTGGTTAACAATGAACGCTATCTACTGGAGTTTAGGGTTCATCCACTGGAGTTAGGGTTAAAACGTCTACTATCAAAATATCACCAAACAGGCAATTACTTCGTTCAAAGTAGAAACAATTTTCACCCGTCCTACCTTGACGGGCAATTTTCTAGTTTTAATAAAACCTGAAGTGTAAATTTCTTTTTTACATGTTATGCGTCTATACTGATGCACATTATTTTTACTAATATTGCCTTAATAAAACAACAAAGGCTCAAGTTTTTGTCTATCGCATCTTTTCTCTCAGAGCGCTGCAAGTAAGGCACATAAATTTTGATGATTGAGCATAGCCTCTGTCGCCCCCACCCCCAGTCCCGCAACATTTTTTTAAAACTATTTTTAGTGTACATTAAAGGGTTTTTTTTAAAGAACATTTCAATTACCTTCTTTTCCTTCGAAAATATCCTATACTCATGCCAGTTCTCTTGTCTAAAAACTTGCTTTATCTCTGGGTATGGAATGAATGGAAAAAACCTTCCCCTTCCCCACTTACATAAGTAAGTTGTTTCGTCTTATTTGTTATCATAACCTCTTTTTCCCCGAGCACTCTGCCTGCCGTTAATGAACGCCGATCATTTTGATTGATCCCTCCCAGATTCCCCCTCTTTTAGGCGGCCATGTGGCTCACGTCTCCCTTCAGAAATTTATAACCGGCCGCCACAAATAATGCAACTTATTTTTTTTTTCTTCTCTGCATTACGTTCCGATCGTTTTACAACGAAACCCGTTTGAATGGACATTTAAATACCTTTGCGACTGTTCTTTAGAAACAAGTAAAATTGTACTTTTTTTTTTACTTATTTATTATTACCTTGTAAAAAATGTCTCGCCGATCCGTAACTGTTTTTCAAAAGTTTTTAGACGATCCCCGAAAGTTTTTCTTTGCAAAAAAAAAAAAAAAAGAAAGAAAGAAAGAATCCTCACTGTTCCGATTTTTTTTTTTTGGTTCAAATTTTTAACAGTCCGCGAGCCGAATTTTTTTTCCTCAGGGCGGGGGAGGGAGAGAAAGAAAAGACGGGGGGGGGGGGGGACCTCACCGGACTGCGATTTTTTCCGAAAGCTTTTGCGTTCCACGGGTTGAAAACGGTTGAGAAACACCGAGATAGACCACTTGTCCCATCCAATTGCATAAAATCTACCGATCCAATTTTAAGAAAATTTGGCACACATGTCATTTATGACGCCGTTTAATAGTTTTATACACAACAAATTTTCACTCTAAGGCAAAATTTATGGTCCTTAAAAAGTTAACCATTACCATTTTATTTACCAAATGAAGGTCTTTTTTTCTTTGCTTTTTATTTCCAATTATTTTATGCGTGTTTTCGGAACATCAGGGTCTTCTTTGAGCACCCTAATTGAGAACAAAAAAGCTTTCTTTATGATCCTTTCTTTCCTATTTTGCTCCTCTCAATGATGTTTGAGAGTGATGCACTCGCGATTTAAAGTCAGAAAGTTGAAACTTAACTGTGGAACCTTATGACTTCAAATAACACAGTTTGAAAGCCGCTGTTCTATAACGAATGGCTCCAGGAAGCGTCAGATCGGGCCGAGCGGTTTTACAACTGCTTGAAGATGTGAGTAGTGGAGAATGTGTATGGTCTAATTAACGGTTTTCTACTGCTTCAAGCTCCAAACATCATTAAAGTTTCCCGTAGGCCAAGCACTGAGAAGCCCGATTGGACAGAACCGTTTCCTCGCTTTTTTCATTTCATGCTCCAGTAAAGTTACTTGTGAAATTCGATCGCCGAGTGGTTCCCTCTTTATTATTTTTTTTTTTCTTCGTTTTCCTCGTTCAAAAATACCGTAAAACGTTCTTTCGAATGTCACTGCGTTCCATGCCCTCCACTTTTTTTCCACATTTTTTTCTTTTAAAATTTGGCAACATGGTCTCTCTGTGTTCTTCCTGTTAAGCCTTTTACAGCTGATTACGCTTCGTGCTTTTTCCTTGCTAATAAAAATGGAGGAAAAGAAGAAAAAAAGAATGTGAAACAAGAAGATTAAAATTCTCGCAAAGCAGCGTGCAAAATAGGTCGACGAATGTAAATAATTTTTGATGCGATTTGAATGACTGGCGTTCGGTACTTCCAGAAGCTTGGTGCCTACATCGCTTCCGATATTAAGTAGGACGCCGTGCTACCAGTACTCGGGATCGCATTTCATTGTATAATTTGATTTCTCGAGAATTTTCGTCTTGTTATAAAAATCACTTTGGAGCTTTCTGCCACGTTTGTAATCAGTATTTACAACTCAGACACATTCGTTTCGTTGGGGCGAACCAACAACGCTCGTTGTAGCAAACATTTTGCAATTACATAAACGTTACAGAAAGCCGTGAAGTCCTCTTCGTCATTTATTAAACTGCTTTTCTCATAGGGTAACAAAAAAAAAAATCTGTTACCTCGAGTCTTAGAACTGGTTTTTGCCACAATTGAGGCGCTGAATAGAAAAAATGAAATTAGCTTTTCCTCATTCAGTTCAACTTTTTTGGATGAGAGTGCTGCTGTCATTACCGAAAATGTGCAGTTATAACTCCATTTTGTGCACTTGTTAAACAAGTATAGGCTTCTAAAACAGGGATTTCTTCTGGCATATTAGTCCTTCTGTCACTCTTCAGTCCAGTAAAAGAAAATTCAGTAGATGGAGTAAATATCCGGCAAGTTTAGTAACAATGCTTCAGCGAGTTAGGGTCAATTTGAGTTCTTGCCTTGGTGTTGCGCGTTGTTTGATGAGTTCGCTCTTCGTATATAATATTTGGAGATCCTGATAAGGTTCCCAAATATTATGAAGGACCAAAGGCCAAACATTCTTTCGAGGCCCCCTGTGGTCAAACCTTGTAAACACCAACCTTCACGGAGGACCATTAGTGACGATTTCAGGGGTGTTGAGGTGCTCAAATACTCGTTCAAAATGTTTGTTGGGTTTAGGGCATCCCACATCTTTTATGCACATAAGAAAAGGTAAATAAAGGAAAAACCCCTAATCTTCCTTCTATTTACCAAATAATAAACTGGAACAATTTTAGTCATTTTGGGGCCCTGAAAATCAGGGTCCAAACAGGTCCCAACTTAGACGAAGTGATGCCCAGGTCCTGGTAAAATTTGGTGCACGTCTCACAAGTGATTCCACACATTTTCAAAGTCGTTGTTTAAAAAAAAATGGAAGAAAGAATCAAATTTACATTATGGGTGTCCTTAAAATTGGGGGTACCTAGGTCTACGAACTCGCAGGACTGTGCATTGTTCAGGCCCTTTGACCAAGACCACAGCATAGTTGCTCTGTTCGGTAATCAGGGTGTGAATATTTGTATAATACATAAAACACTATTAAATATTCCTTGTTTTGTGCTTTGTTTGATGTGTGGGAATTTAAAATCATGCCATGTATATTTCAGTAAGATGTCATATTTCTTACACGTTTGGATTCCTTGGCATTAACTAATGTCATATTTGAATTCAAGGCACCATATTTCATACGATACCAGTTCCAAATACCGCGGCACCAAAACGACTGTTGCAGTATGTCATGTCTATTTTTTCGGAACATGATTTACGTAAGACGAACGGGGTCTAAATTTCTTCAAGTTTAGGCCAAGTATTGGGAGCAATAAAAATTGCAAAATATAAATGAAACAAAATATTGCGTGATTTCAAATCAGTAGCAAACGATTCCAAGTCGAAAACGAACGATTCTTTGACCTAAACTACCGACTTTATCTAAGCCAGCATATATAGTGCAGCTTTGGTTAGTTGAGTTGTGACCTTGACTATGTTTACATGTTTTAGGGGAGTTTAGTGAAAAATAGACGTGTTATTGGCTCGGATTTTAGTTGGAATATTTTTGAAGAACTACTAGGAAAGTTTCTCAGCACAATTTAGCGCCAATTACCCCTCCCTATTTTCCGAAATAGAGGTGATCATTGTCAGAGACGGAGCTCAATTTATCAGAACATCACAATAGTGCAGCTCTGATAAGTTGAGCTATTACCTAGACAATATTTACCTCTTTTGGGGGAGTTCAGGGGAAAAAAAGACGTGTTATTGGCGCAGATTTGAGTTTGACTACTTAGGAAAACTACTACGAAAGTAACCCAACTGAACTAGGTGTCAATTACATTTCCCTATTACCCCAAAGAGAGGTAAACATTGCCAAGGTCATTGCTCAACCTCAACTTATAAGAAATACACTATATGATTCCCGCTGTAAGCAATTCTAAAATCAAAATAAACGATTTCAAGCCCCATAGCAAACTACTCCAAATAGACACGCATGTGTAGTACGGATCTGATAAGTTGGGTCATGGCTTTGTCAAAACTTATTCCTTTCTTGGTAATAGGGAAGAGTGATTGGCGTTGAGTTGGTTTGGGTTACTTTCTTAGTAGTTTTGAGAAACTATTCAATCAAATCCGCGCCATTAACAAGTCTATTTTTCATTAAACTCCCCAAAGAGAAGTAAACATTGTCAAGGAGTTTCCTTCTACTTTTCAGAGCCAAACTATACGATTCCAAGTTCCCATAAAATGACTCTAAGCCCGCAACAATTGATTGTCAGTCTTAAACAAACAAATCCAAACTGTTTGTAAATGATTTTCAGCCCATACTTAACGAACGATTCGTAGTTCATAATAAACGATCCACAGAACGTTCCAAACAATTCCAAGTTGTATAGTAAGCGATTCTACGCCTCAAGCGCGGATCTAAGGGTTTGGTCATGGCTGTCACGACCCCACTGTAATGCTGCCAAAAACGCCAAAAACTACATTTTCGAATTTAAATTTTGAGAAATCGGCAAATTACCAGATGCAAATCCTAGACCTCCAATTACTGCCCTCCTATTACTCCACTTATGACCCTCCCCTCTGATTTGTAAGCTGATATTTTGACTAGGATCTCGAACTGCAAGCTGCATCCCTCCTCGCTGAGCCCCAAAACGATTACTAACTAGGGTTACTAATCCCGATCCTAAATCCCGCTGGATCCCACACGATAATTAGTGGGATTAATCCCGCGGGATCGAGAACAAAATCTCGTAAGATTTCCAACCCCGCAAAGATTTTCCATGCAAACGTTTTCTAACTTATGCCGCCCATAAACGAATATTTTCCCACTCCCCTTCTGAAGTTTGAATCACTTTCCCAGTATATCTGCAACAAGAGGAAGAAAAATTAAGTATCTTATATGATGAACGGTGGATTTAAAGCACAATGAAAATGGAATATTTTTCTGAGAATGAGTTGGAATTCTCTTTTTAAGTTTCAGTTTTCATTCGTTCAGCAATTGAGAAAATGCATAAAAATTATAAACGTTTTCGAAAACCACCACTAAAAATTGAACCCAGAAAATTGTGCTTTAGAAAAATCTAGAGCCCCTAAAGTCGAGAGAGTGTATTACAGATTGCAAAATCCGCTGGAGTGGCCTGAATGCAATGTTCGAACGCTTCTGTAAGCTTAAAGAATGCACTCAAAAACTTTAACTTACTAAAAGTGCACAATATTTTTTCTCCGAAGAAGAAAGCAATGAAAAGCCTGCCATTGTTTGCGTTTTCTAGCCTGTAGAAAGGGCCTGCCGATGTCTTGTCATCGTGAAGTTATTATAAATGTGGGTGATACCTTGAAAAAAAAAAAAAAAAAAAAGAAAATTAAGCTCAGCAATCTTCGGCACGACTCTAAAAGAGAAGACAAACTTGGATGAAGCACAGAATGCATGACAGTGCAGTACGTCAACTGCTCAAGTTTTGGAATGTCTCTAGAGAAAGGTAAAATTAGAAAAAAATATGCAAAAAATCTCGTTGACATTTGTGAAACTAATCAGCGTTCACCCCTTGCTGTAATGAATCAAATGCACTGATACAAAGACCAACGTTAATGAAGCAACACGGGTATTCTCAATGCAAGTTAAATTGGATGTACAGCAAGCAATACGCAAATTAAATAGGCATTTATAGTTTTTGTTTCAGATTTAGTTTTGAGCAAAATCCTAGACATGACCCCCACAAGAAAAGAAAAATTTATTCTAGAAGGTGATGAAGTTTATGGGGATCCTTTGCTAACTGTCCACGATTATTTAATCTCAAAAAAAAAAGGGGGGGGGGGTACACTTTTGTGTACCAAACGATAGGTGCGAATTGGGATGTAACTTTGGAATAATCTTCAATTGGAGTACGGAATTCGAAAAAAATTCTAATTCAAGTAACAAAAGTACCAATTCCTAAAAAGCGCGATTTTTTTTTTATTTGACACTAGTGGCACCCGCACGGCTTTGCCCGTAATAGAAAAATTAAAAGGTCTTTTGGTTCGCCTGTATATATACAAATAATGTATGGTGAATTTTATCGCCAATTGGCTTATGCCCATGTTATGGTTCCACGTTATGGTAATTTCGTAATTTACTCGTCCATCTTATGAAAATTCTGTTCTTAAAATCGGAATAGAAAAAGAACTACATCGAATTTTCGAAAAATCGCTTCGAGATGCACATCCCCATATTCCAAACTAACTTTGTGCCAAATTTCATGAAAATCGGCCGAACGGTCTAGGCGCTATGCGCGTCACAGAGATCCAAACATCCTACAGAGATCCAGACATCCTCCGGACAGAGAGACTTTCAGCTTTATTATTAGTAAAGAAGATTAAACTTTAATTTTTAGAAGAAGACACTCCCGCGGGATTGGCTCCTTACAATCCCGAAATACAGCGGGATTGGAAATCCTATTACTAACTCACAGAAAACTATTTTTAATCACTTAAACATTGGATTCATTACTTTTGCAAAGAATAGTTGAAAGCTGAAAGAAGAAGGAAACAAAAATCGGATCCTGAGAGTTGCATTACTGTACTCCTCTAAGCCTAGAGATAAGGCAACCATTTTGCGATAAAAATAAGCGAATTCTTTTACTTAATTTCACGCCCGATTCTTGTCCTTGACTTACTTTACTAATTGTCTTTAAATTTGAATATTAATAACACGTATCATTGATAACAGAGCTAGAATTAGAATGTATGCGTCTGTGTGTAGGACATGGATGCAACCTGGAGACGGCTTTCGCTATAGGAGCAGCATCGTGAGGACCCGGTCGACGGTGATGCTGCGGAGGGTGGCGGTGGGAAAATAAAAATATAGGACATCAAAACAGTCAAATGAGAACAATAAGCAATCGTGATTGCTCAGTAAAAAAAATTAATTTGAATTCTGAAATTTTGAATTCAAATTATGTTTTTCGCAATCACGAACTGAGACAGGACCCTACTCGTTGGAGTTATTGTTTCTAGAAACAGCTCCTCTCTCCCCCCCCCCGACAGCCTGCCTCTCCTCCTAGGCGGTTACGTGTGTATAGTTGTGTGTGTAAGTGTGTAGGCTTGTGTGTGTGCGTAGACCTGTGTGTATGCACGTAGGCGTGTGTGTGTGAGTGTGTGTAGGACATGGACGCCTCCGACCAGGAGAAGCGGATAGCTCAGGACCGGTGCAGCCGCGCCGCCTGCAGACGACGGTGGGCGGTGGTGCTGTAGAGGCTTCTGGTTCAAGCTGAAAAAGGCACGGAACATCAAAAACGGTCAAATGAGAACAATAAGCAATCGTGCTTGCTCAATAAATATCAGGTGAAAAAAGGCTTTTTAAAAAGCTTTTGAGTTTTATTGCAGCAAATGACTAATAGTTCGTAATCATTCCCATTGATGCTCTAAAATATTTCTCATGAAGTATTCTTCTGAAAGTGAAATCGGAAAAAGATATAGGTAAAATGAAGCAGGAGTGAACTTGTAGAGAACATAGATTACGTTCTTCGAAGTTTGTGGGTTTTGGGCTTATGCCTGATTATTTATCAAATCCGTGTAACCAAATTTTATTATAAACAAAGCGATAAAACTTTACTTTAAACAAAGTAGTTTTGAATTGCAGTTTCCTTTTAAATTCCTTATTATTTATTTATTTATTTTTCACTTCGTATTTTTATGATTTAAAGTGTTCATTAAATATTTACCAGTAATAGTGTATTATGGCATGAGAATAAGAATGCTTTCAGTTTAGAGTTTAAATATTTAATTATATGAACTGTTACAATGTTTAAAAAAACATATTTAAAGCTTGGCAAAAGGCTAATGCAAATGCATAAAACTGTTTGGGTTAGCTAAGTTGTTGCTCAAGGTCAAGCCCGTCATTCAGGGCGAATTTAATCACTACCACTAAAAAAGTGTATAAACACGAAATTTGACAATTTGTTAGACCCGTTGTCGTAGCTGCCTGGAATTTATGATAGTACGTCAGTACGACACATCCGGTGATCTAACATGTATGCTGCCGTGGGCAAATAATGGGCAGTAACTGCAATTTTTTTTTCTTTTTTCTTGCATTTTTTTCATCTGTTGTATATTTTAGCTTTATTGTACAAGCTTGCTTATTTGATCTCCGCCGATAATTCAGTACGAAACGAGCTGATGTGTGCATCACATGACTTCCTTTTACACCAATTTAATGCTATTTTCCTATTATTGCAATTTTAATGGGATTCTCTCTCTAACTCTTTAAATATCACTAGCAATGGCCACATTGAAAGCAGATTTAAAAAAAAAAAAAAAATCGCCAAATTTTTCGCCAAGTTGGCGACAAAACTTGGCAACCAAAAGACTGGCGATATATCGCCAAGTGACCGCCAAATTATAACACCACTTGAGTTTGCATCGAAATTAACAATGATTTCCCCCCAAAAAGGTGCAAAAGACCCCTTTAGAAACACCCGAATGCAACCAAAATAGGAGGTGCACAACTAGACCCCACTACGAGTCTATGTACCAAATTTCAACTTTCTAGGACATACCATTTTTGAGTTATGCGAGATACATACGCACATACGCACATACGCACATACGCACATACATACAGACGTCACGAGAAAAGTCGTTGTAATTACCTCGGTGATGGTCAAAATGGATATTTCGCGTGTCTATACATTCTTAGGCACTTTTCCGCATGTGGTCGAATCGAAAAAAAACTCAACATTCATTTGGGGGTGAGCAAAATGGAAATTAAGGGCGATTTTTGAGTGAAAATTTTTTTGCGAATACAATACTTCCTTTTTTGTAAAAGGAAGTAAAAACGACCAATTCCAACGTTTCACTGTTGTTAGAATGGAATCCCCAACTCTCTTCTTTTAACATCTCAAAATTTCCGTTGCTGCAGATGCTGCCCTTTATCTTCCCTCGTCAATAAGACCAACGCCCCGGTAATAATAAATGCACATCGTTTTCTCGCTTTTAACATGGAGCAAAAGTGATCTCAAAACGAAGGAACGAGGTCCAATCAATGTTGGTACGGAGGTCACTGCCATCTTTCGAAGGTATTAGAAATTAATACCGAATTAAACAATTGGTTAATTTCTAAATTTAAGCTTCGAAATGAACCAGTTTGTAATTTGATTTGGATTGTTTGGATCCATCACCCTAGCAACGCCTTCATTGGATTGCAACTAGGTAACGCTGTACTCCGTACCAGAAGTCAACGCGGGTATTGACGGAAGCTCACTTTTGGAGGCAAATGCGATTGGCATTTAGTATTACGGGGGCGTTAAGAGGAAACACCCCAAAAAGCATTTCAAGAATGTAAGGAATATTGGTTAATCGAGCTTCTTAGCGAAAGGATGCAAGATTAAGAAAATAGAGCTAAAATAGGAGGAGCGATTATCGTCCCTCCCTGCCTCTATCTTACTATGCCTATATATGCACGATTATTTCAATAAAACGATCAACAATAGCTGACTTCTGGGAATGTCAGCCGTTCTGAGAAGTTCTTTTTATTTTGGTTAAATAATTTTCTCCAGCGAAATTTCTTAAGTGAGTTCAGAAGAGCAAACCGGTAAACAATTTGGTGAAAAACTTTTTTGAAGTTCTCTCAAATCAAAGAATTACGAAAACAGCTCTTAGCAATGCCATTTTATCTTTCCAATTCGTCGCAGCTGCGAGAGATAAGTTAAAAAAAAATACTGCTGACCATGTTGTCTCATGGAGATAAAGCGATATGAAATCTCGGAACATGTTTACTCACGGAATTTTACGTAAACCCGGTACAGTTAGGGATAACGCAAAATTATGAAAAGTAAAAATGTAGATGAGAGAAGCATTTTAAGCTCAAAACCATTACAGTCATCCCAGTGACTTTGAGTCACACTTTCTAAACTGCTCCACTCCTCACATTTTAATAGTTTTTTTGTATTTATGGTTTTTTGTGTAAAAACCGAAGAAAGACTTCGAAAGCACTATATAATTATACAAAATTAAAAAATAATAATTACTAAATCCCTTTAAAATAAATTATTGCCATTTAGAATCACTTTAATCTATGTCAGAAATGCCACACAAAACTTACATTTTGTGACAAAATTTTACTTTTTTTCTAAAACATTGAGAAAAATAGCCGATTTATGTCAAGTTGTGCCTGCTGAACATAATTATATAAACTAAATTCTTGCAACACGTACCATTTTAAAGTTATGACAAATTTCATATTCAAAATGGCTAAAAACTGAAATTTTTAAATTTAATCTAAACACGTTTATCTACTTATATTTTAAATCTTAATGCAAATATAGTAATAAAACACACTTATACATACATGAAATGCACCGCCAGCTCAGTCATTTCCAGCCGAGGACTGCAGTTTCGTGCTTATTAGCACTCATTAGCCCGGCATAGGAAAGTGACTGAGCTGGAGATGGAAGCTGGAGATGCTTTGTTTGGCCCTCTTGGCTTCCATATGAGGTTTTCCATCTCCAGCTCAGTCACTTTCCTATGCCGGGCTGATGAGTGCTAATAAGGACGAAACTGCAGTCCTCGGCTGGAAATGACTGAGCTGGAGGTACATTTCATGTATTTCTGCTTTAGCCCTGGCTGATGAGCGGTAATTTACTGAATACACTTATACATACACTGTGAGGAGAAATAGCACTAATTTTTTCCATTGAGTAGAAAAGTAAGCTAGATGTTATAAAAGAAATTTATGAAATACTAGTGGCACCCGCACGGCTTTGCCTGTAGTAGAAAAATCAAAAGGTCATTTTGTTCGCCTGTACATTAAAAAATAATGGATGATGAAGTTCTCGCCAATTGGCTATGTTAAATGGATCTCCCATGTTACGGATCCACGTTATGATGATTTCGTAATTTACTATTCCACGTTGTGATAATTTGCTCGGAAATTTTTTTCTTAAAATTGTTATAGAAAAAGAACAAAATCGAATTTTCGAAAAATCGCTTCGAGGTGCACACCCCCATGCTACAAACTAACTTTGTACCAAATCTCATGAAAATCGACCAAACGGTCTAGGCGCTATGCGCGTCACAGAGATCCCGACAGACAGAGATCCGGACAGAGGGACATTCAGCTTTATTATTAGTAAAGAAAAGATAAAGATTAATTTTTCCTCATGTGAATAGTGAAATCGTCTTTAATTGGAAACCAGCAGTTATCTCCGAACATTTTTCCATTCCATTTTTCTTGGTAATGTTTTTCTATACTTTTAATATCTTGGTGAAAGCATTCAGAATGCAAGAAATGTATCTTCAATGACATTCTGCACCCCATCGTTTTGCGACAAGTTTTTCGCTAAAAATTTGGCATTTTTAGTGGTCTGACTGACTAAACATCCTCGAGTTACTTCCTTTAGAGACAACCAAGCCGCTAGTTATTTTTGGGTAATATTTTCATGTAGGTCATTATTCTTCATAAGCGTTTTTACTTGTGGGCCGAACAAAATGCCTTCTTTTAAGTTAGTATCACTCAATTTGAGAAAAAATACTTTTCAAATACAAAAATCCTTTGCCAATTTCATGCACAGGTTTGTCAAAAATTTTTGTCAAACCAAGTTTTATATGTAAGGGTGGAAGAATTATTTTCTTGCGGAAATAAGAGGTAAATTCAAAAATTAAATGTTGCCACTTCAGAAACTTCAGGAATTCTAATTGAAATAAAATATTCTATTGAACAATAACTGTTGCAGATGATATTTTTTACAGTATGTACTAATTTGCAACTCCAATAAGCTATAGGGGGCGCTGCAGCCACTGTCTAATGGCGGATGAAAAAGGTAAAACAAACAGATGCCGTAACTTAAAACTTGCTTTGAAGTTCAGTGAATGACAGTAATTTTTTATCGTGTTTGTAGGAAGCTTTATTGAGCAATCACGATTGCTTATTGTTCTCATTTGACTGTTTTGATGTTCCTATGTTTTTATTTTCCCACCGTCTCCCTCTGCAGCACCACCGTCGACCGGCCTCACGATGCTGCTCCTCTAGCAAAAACCGTCTCCAGGTTACGTCCATATCCAACATACACAAGCATACATACACATACCTGCACACACACATACACACACACACACACAGACACACTCATGCCTGCACACAGACACAAATACACACGCATATACACATACACACACGCACTCATGCCTGCACACAGACAAACACCCACGCATACACACACACACTCATGCCTGCACACAGACACAAACACGCATAAATACACATACCTATACACACACACACGTACCCACACACACATACACACACACTCATGACTCGACACCAACACACACGCGTACATACACACACACACTCGTGATTGCGAAAAACATAATTTGAATTCAAAATGCCATAATTCAAATTAATTTATCTTTTTTTTTTTTTAATTTTCTTTTCTTCTGAAATCACATTACACCACAAACTGTCTAAAGCTTGTAATTTACCCCCCAAAAAACACGTGGAATGGAATGCTTTACCGTTTTCGATAGTATTGTTAATCACCGCAAGGTAGCGTATTTGAGCTCTGGAGTTGCGAATAGGCTGTTTTTTACTTCTCATTATTGAAATATGTAGGGAATTAAATCATTTTCATCACATTATAAGCAAGGGTGTATGAAAATATTACTAATACCTACTAAGTTATAGAGGCTGTAACTTAGAAACGTGACGTGTTAGACACCCATATCATTTAGTAATTTTGGTTACAATTAAATAAGTAACTCAATACACGTGATAGAATTCATGTTAGAAAAATCGTGGCACACAGTGTTATTTAACAAAAGTAGTGCACCTTTAATGCAGTAAAATAAAGTCTCTAAATGCTTAAAAGCTCCCCCTTAGTACTTCACAACATCACACGATTTCTGTCATTTATAATATTGCGTAGAACAGCGCTCCTTTAATAAAGTTTGTTAAGTAGAACCCCTTTTTGAATGTTGACTTTTTGGTGGAAACCCTGTTGTTTTTTCTTCTCAATAGTATAGATTGCATGCAACATTAAGCTAATGTTTTATTTTCAATAAAAGCGCATTTTTTTTTTGTTTATTTTTTTTTCGACTTAAAGTAATTTCAAAATTAGCACAAATTTCTCTAAACTTCTACTACTCGTTTCAAACAAAATTTTAATGTCAATGTTAGTACCTATTTTTACTGTGACAGATACATACTTAGTATCAGGCTTTATGGATGAAAGTGGCATTCTCAGATCAGATTCAACACTAAGTCTGCAGTGAAATAATTGTCGACACATAAGTTGAGAACATAAATTGCAATATAATAATAATTGCATGATCGCATAATGCAATATGCATAATGCAATGATAATTGCACAATTGCAAATAGTTAAACGAGTTTCAGGGGTTGAGTTTAGGGGAGCATATTGGAGATAGTGATCATAACAGCATTAGGTTCCGGGTTAAATTTGAGGTGCGCAAAGATGATAATTTTAGGTTTGTGCCCAATTTCAGAAATACCAATTTTGTTGCACTTAGGCAGAGCTTGAAAGAGGTTTTTTCGTCAGGGTTGGAAAATAACGACGTAGATCAGCAGTGGACGGAATTTAAGGATAAACTTGCTAAAACCGTTGGGGACTATGTTCCATTTAGGAGAAAAGGTGTTAGTACCAAAATTTGGCCCATGTGGTTCTCCAGGGAGACTAAAGAAGCTCTTAATTATAAGCAAGCCACTTTTCGTAAGTTTAAAGAAACTGGTCAGAGTGCGGAAATAGGCTCCAGTATGGTAAGGCAAGGCGAAATTTTAAGTATTTGGTACGGATTCAGAAAAGGGAATTGGAGCAAAGGCTGGCAGATGACATTGAATGGAACCCTAAGAGGTTTTTTGCTTACGCTAATTCTGGGAAAGCTCGAAACAGTCAAATTGGGCCTTTGGTTGATGAGCATGGAAATTTAATCCAAAACGATAGGGATATTGCAAATGTTCTAAATAACTTTTTTTCCAGTGTGTTTAACGATAACTGTATCTCAACAGTTGACACTAACAAGACACAAGCTATTATACAGCTTGAGGATTTTGTATTTTCCAGGGAGGAGGTTTTATTTCATTTGAAAAAGATTAAAGTAACTAAAGCTCCGGGACCAGATAATATTTATCCAAAAATTTTAGTTGAATGTGCAGAGGAATTAGTGGATGTTATTTTGAATATTTTCAATGCTTCTTATAACTCGGGGACGGTGCCAGAGGACTGGAAGCTGGCTAACATAATGCCACTCTTCAAGAAGGGGTCTAAAGGTATTGCTGGGAATTATAGACCTGTAAGTTTGACTTCGGTGATTTGTAAGATTTTCGAAACTTTGATCAAAATTAAGATCATGATGTTCTTAGAGACTAATAGTCTGTTGACTAGTTTGCAGTATGGTTTCAGGAAAGGTAAATCCTGTACTACTAATTTATTGCATTTCTACGACAAGGTTACCTCAGCTTTAGATAACAAAAAATGTGTGGATGTTGTTTATATTGATTTTCAAAAAGCTTTTGACAAGGTACCGCATGTTGCTCTTCTCAGCAAGTTAGCTGACATTGGAATAGGAGGAAAAACTTTACTTTGGGTTAGAAATTGGCTTACTGGTAGGAAGCAAAGAGTAGTTGTGAGAGGAAATCATTCTAATTGGAGTGATGTTTTAAGTGGGGTTCCTCAGGGATCAGTTTTAGGGCCTCTTTTGTTTATTATATTTATGAATGACATCAATGAAAATATTTCTGGAAGCATGAATTGTTTTGCTGACGATGTAAAAGTTATGGGGATTGTCGAAAATGAAGAACAAGTAAAACAGCTGCAAGAGGATTTAGATCATATTACTAAGTGGGCAGATAAATGGGGTATGGCAGTTAATGTAGGGAAATGTCATGTGCTACACTTAGGTCATGGAAATAAGCGTATGAGATATCGTTTACAGGGTTCAGTCATAAATCAGGCAGAAAATGTTATGGATCTGGGTGTCTTTATAAATCAGGACTTCAAGTTTAGTCAACAGTGCAGTATTGCTAGTAACAAAGCCAACAAAATGCTTGGGTTCATCAATAGATCTATTTCAAACAAATCTAAGAAAGTTCTTCTGCCTTTATATAGGAGTTTAGTAAGACCTCATTTGGAGTATGCTGTTCAGTTTTGGTCGCCTTATCTGAAGAAAGATATTTTTGTATTGGAAAGGGTTCAAAGAAGGGTAACTAAATTAGTAAGGGGACTCTCAGATTTAGATTATGATACCAGACTTAATAGGCTTAACATGTATAGCCTGGAGCAAAGGAGAGTCAGAGGGGACATGATTCAGTTATTTAAATTTATCAAAATGAAAGATGTAAATGGATTAAATTTTTGCGGGGAAAGCAGGACAAGGGGTCATTGTTTTAAGCTATTTAAATCTCAGGCTAACCTGGAAATCAGGAAAAACTACTACTTTAGCAGGGTCGTGGGCACTTGGAATAGCTTACCGGAAGAGGCGGTAATGAGCAAGGGAGTGGATAGCTTTAAGAGGGCCATTGATCTTCATTGGGGACTAATTAATTGACTAGGACCAGCCTAGCTGGGCCCAGTGCCTGTTGCTGGTCGTCACATTTGTATTTGTATTTGTATTTGTATTTGACTAACAAGGAATTTTGAGACAATTTAGAACATTCATCTGCACAAGAATTTCACGGGGTGGCATCGTTTTTAATTTCCGGTATAAGGAAGGATCATGTGCCATTTCAATAAAAGAGTCGCATTCTAGAGCTGACATAATTGACCGAAATACACTGACTACTGACAATAAATGGATTTTTAATTCACTATTGACCTTTTTATAAGCTGTTCATTCGGAAAATACTCATTAAACACTTCACACAAACATTTTTTTAAGTGACTAATTTTAATGCTTTGGAGACCAAAAAAAAAAAAAAAAAACGAGCTGATGCGTGCCTCACATGACTTCCTTTTACTCCAATTTAATTTCATTTTCCCATTATTGGCAATTTTAAAGTGATTCAATAGTTTACTCTCTAAATATCACCCACAGTAGCCAGTTTGAAAGCAGATTTAGATGAAAAAAAAATCGCCAAATTCGTCGCTAAGTTGGCTACAAAACTTGGCGACCAAAAGACTGACAATAGATCGGCAAGTGTCCGCCAAATTGTAACACCACTTGAGTTTACATCGAAATTAACAATGTTTTAACCCCAAAAAAGGGCAAAAGACCCCCTCAGAAACACCCGAATGCAACCAAAAGGGGAGGTACACAACTAGATCCCACTAGGGGTCTACTTACCAAATTTCAACTTTCTAGGACATACCGTTCTTGAGTTATGCGACATACATACGCATATCCGCACATACGTACATACAGACGTCACGAGAAAACTCGTTGTAATTAATTTGGGAATCGTCAAAATGGATATTTCGGGTGTCTATACGTTCCTAGGCATATATCCACGTGTGATCGAGTCGAAAAAAAAAAAAAACTCAACATTCATTCTGAATGTGAGGGGTGAGAAAATGGAAATTAAGACCGATTTTTGAGTGAAATTTTTTTTTGCGAATACAATACCTCCTTTTTTGTAAAAGGAAGTACAAAGAAAACATTACTATTAAAAATATTAGATTAATATTGCTTTTAAAAATTTATTTTGAAAAGCCAGTGGGTGAAAGGGCCTCCCTTGCAGTCCCTTACCAGTGCTGCAAGGGAGACGTACTGCAGCGCCGGAAAGTGTACTGTACATAAACGTGAGATTAATAATTTTCGTGATATATTTTGTAGCTTTTCCCTATCTGATTAACTAAATTTTATTTTTGAGTCAGGGGGAGAAAGTACACCATCCCGCCAGCAATCATGGACATAAACATGAAGTTAATATCTTTCGTGATTTACTTTTAATTTTATTAATTTAACACAAAAAAAAAAGAAAATTTTAAATTGAAATTTTTTTAAAATTTCTTTTTTCCCCCCAAAAACTGGGGGGGGGGCACCCATGATCAGACCCCCTCACTTCTTTAAAGCAAGAGTCGCCACTGATATCACAGTATAACATTGGCATTTATTTTTGAGTAGCAATAAAAAATATAAATTCCTTGTTTTTCTTACTTTAACGACCTGTCGTTCTTCTGAAAGGGCGATAAGTTCCAATCTAATCTTCTATATAGTCCCTTAAAACTTTGAACTGGAATATCTCCTTGAGTTTTGGTAGCACAAATGTCAAATTTTTGTGTCAGTAATAGTTTACAATGGAGATTATTTCTCTAAATATTAGTTAGAGGAACTAGGGCCTGTATAAAAAGTTAAATTTTGTATTTTTTGACTCATACTTATTTTTGTTTAAAACTTTCAATACCTTAACTCTGCATCTGATTTTGAACATTTTTGCAATTGGAAGTATACATCTAAGACTAACGGTTTCGAAAATAAAGGTCTTGCAGGTTAAAACGGAACACCCTGTATAATAGCTGATGATCGAGTAACGCACGCCTCGACATGATAGTTCGATAATAGGTTTTGATAATGTTTAACATGCAGGGAAATGCTTTATTGTGACAAGGCTGAACTGAATCCGGTAACTTGACAGTTTTACTGGTACGACTGTCATTTCAGGGGAATGAAGAAACGAAGAGGCGGTCAGCTATGAACGCTATCTACTGAAGTTTAGGGTTAATCCACTGGAGTTAGGGTTACAATGTCAACTATCGAAAAATCACCAAACAGGCAATTGCTTCGTTCAAATGAAGAAGCAATTTTTACCCGTCATACCCTGACGGGCGATTTTCCAGTATAATAAGATTGAAGAAGATCCAAAAAACTAAATCTTCCACTCAGTCCTGGATGTTATTTCTGTCTGTATGTTGTAAATCTTTCCTGTAACGTCGGTATCTATCTGTCTTGTAACGTCGGTTTAATTGTATCAACATATTAATGAAACTTTTTTTTCTCTTTGTAGCAGGCAATCTTTGCCCGAATTTTAAAGTGATTTCTCAAAAGAATTATTTATTGGGAGATCAATTTTAGTATTTCGCTTCAAATGTTTTTACCTTACCATTATCAAGATTAATTCAATAATTTGCTAGCTTCAAAAGTAGCAACTGGAAAAAAGTGAACAAATTTTAAAAATTACTTAAAAGCACTCATTTTTCCCAGCGATTATTTTCGCAAAAATGAAGATATCAGTGATTTCGCGAGCTGAAATTTTCGCGATTTTTATATAAATAGAACAGAACGTTAAATATACAGTAAAACCCCTGTAATGCGGACACTAACGGGGCGAATTTTTTTGTCCGCAACAAAGGGGTGTCCGCAGGACAGGGGTTTAATAATGTTATTTGCCTTGTAATCGGGGAATTGAAAATTGTCCGCATAAGAGGGGTGCCCGCATTTGAGGGGTGTCCGTTAGGAGGAGTTTTACTGTATATACATATACATTTAGTGAGGATTAAATATTCGTGATTAAAAGAAACTAGCAAAAATCAAAGCGTCATGAAAAGAAGTGCTTTTACAGTATTCGCTGTATGACCATGATTTTTTTCCTTAGATTATGGAAAATTTATAAGCTCAATCTCGGGTTTTTGCGAAAAATCCCATCGGCAACCCAAGTTTTGACCCTCCCCCTCTTCCGAGCGTACCAGGCTCATTCGTAACCAACCACCTGAGCTCCAACACCAACTCGAACGATAACTTTTAGCTGGGCGTATATTTCTTCAACCATGTCACGTCTACTCTCATTAGCATAGGCCAAGCTACAAGTTGGATCTTAATATCCGTATTATGTACATAATGGTGATGTTTTACCTGTTTCGGTTGAAATTGTGTCTCTCGATGCGAACAACTTGTTCCAAAGCCAATCCTACGCACCTTATCTGTTTCTTTATTAGAACTTAATGGGACAGCTCTTGTTTTTACTGTGCCTCTGCTTTCTCTTTTATCGCGTCGGTCTCTCAACCTTTGGTGGAATCCTCTGCTGAGTAGAAGAAGCTTTTGGCTAAAGTTTTTCCATCATTGGAGTCATCTACAGCTGTAGACGCCAATATTTTGTACGATTTGTATTTATTGTATTTTTGATTACAGTACAATCTTGTTTATCCGGGCTAACTGAGACCAGAAGCCATCCGGATAATTTGGGTGACATGGGTGATAAGCAGAACTATGGTTGTCAACCTTAGAGAAACAATTTGAGGAGCATCTATAGAAATTTTGAGGAGCAACTCGGTATTTTATATGAAAATCATTGAAAAAGAAAATAATAATCAATTATCTAAATTTGCTTTTGTGTTTTGAATAGTTTGAAGTACTAGAACAATAATAGTTAGTTATTGAAATAAATAAAACAGTTAGGAAACAAGGCCATACTTTTGAGTATGAGCATTTGTAATTTTGCGTGTTTGTCAAATTAAAATAACAAATTAAAATAAATTTTTACTTAATTGAAATTTTCTGGAAATATACCTTTGGTAAGACTGGTAAGCATTAAGACTTAATTTAATAAATGGTGTTGGCTTAAATTAACTCCGATTGAATTAGATCGAGATTAGCCAGAAAGGCGGAGTAAAACAACTCGTTTACTCCGCCAACTCGTTACTCTGGAGTTGCAGAGTTTCGCTATTTTATCGGAGCAACTCCGCAAAATGCGGAGCATTGGCAACCTTGGCAAAACACATCCGCAAATAAGCAGACTTTACAGCAAAAGACGATGCTTTGTAACTATACATAGGATTGTTACTCGCAAATTTTATCCTTTTAGTTTAACTGCAGTAGTCTCAGACTGACACTGCAAATATTTCATGTTGTTCATTAGGTTACTATAATTTATTGTACAACCTATGCAGGAGTTGTACATTTAATCAAAATGAGGAGTGAATATTTGGCGCATTTATAGTTCCGTTCGTGCTACCATATCTTAGAATTACTACTTCCGTGAATGCATATATTATTTAAAACTCTACAAATTTTATCCGGATAAAACGCTGATCCGAACAAACGGGAGCCGGATAAACCAGGTTCTACTGTAATTGCTAATTCTTCGAACGGGTGACATAGTCATCCGCTAGATAATTTCGCTGACAATGTGAGGTGCGCACCAGGGAACTGAGCGGAAAAGACAGTTGTAATTCATAAAACTGGACGAAGTAAAAATTTTAATGAGTGAACCCCAGTGACTGAAATAAATAACAAATAGAAAAAGATTTATTACGAGTAAATAAAAAGTACACTGTTAAAAATTTTCCAGAAAATTTACGGTAATTGTTACTGGCATCCATGTTGCCAGTAACTATTACCGTAAAAATCAAATGTTACTGTAAAATTTTACGGTTTCCTCGGTAGGCCGCAGCAACCAATTGGAGCTGGGTTCGCTTATTTCTCCGGTATAAATTACCGTAAAAATCAGCAATGCTGTAAGTCTGCCATTTTACAGTAACAATTACCAGAAAATTTTCCTGAATTTTTAACAGTGTACTAGGTAATATCTAAAGCAAATATCATACAAAGTAAGGAAAACATCTTAACGACAAATTAGAAAGTTATAATAACTGAAGCAAATAACATGGAAACTGAGAAAAAAATTCTAATGACTGAAACAAATATCGTAAAAGCGGAGATAAAAATCCTAATAAGTAAAACAAATATCATGGAAAACATCTTAATGGCTAAGTGGAATGTTATAATTAAAACACCTATCCCGGAAACAAAGAAATTCATTCTAATGACTAAAACAAATATCGTAAACGCGGTAATAAAAATCACAATAACTGAGGCAAATTTCATAGGAAATAGGGAAAACATCTAAACGACTAAGTGGGCAGTTATAACAACTAAAGCAAATATCCCGGAAACTATGAAAATAGTCTGATGACTGAAGCAAACATCTTAAAAACGGAGATAAATATCCAAATATGAAAAGCAAACATCATAGAAACTAAAGGAAAATTTGAAGTGGAGCACTAAGTGGAAATTCTAATTGTTAGAGTTAATGTACTAAAAGCTAATTAAAAATTCAAATGATTTGGAGAAAAAATCTATTAAATTAAGTAACTATCGTAAAAGAGGTAGTAACAGTCCTTGTAACTGAAGTAAATAACCTTAAAAACTGAAGAAAAAAATTTAAGCGAAACACTAAGGGAAATTCTAATAACTAAAGTTTATGTACTAGAAACAAAGGGGAAAACTAATGATTTAGAGAAAGATTCGAATGACTCAGTCAAATATAGTAAAATAGTGGTAAAAGTAAGTGACACATTAAGTGGAACATTCTAATAACTAAAACAAAATTGGAGTAAAATGAATAAAACTTATTAACTGATAGGAAAAATCGCCTTGATAGCTCGGAAAAATTCTAAAGGTTATGGATTTCCCTAATCCTTGGAATTTTTCCGAATTAACATAAATCTCTCTTCTCACAGTCAAAAGTGACTAACTAATATCAGAAGGAGTGGAAACTTCTGCGTGAAAAGCAGAAATTTAGAACAACGTTTATATCAGATTTGGTGATTGTACAAAGTGGCGGACAGAAAAACGGACACACTTGCAAAAATTCACATTTTAAAGAATTTCTGGAGCAATAAGAGAGCAATTGTTCTGAAACTTTAGTCACATAAAAGGTATGCTGCAGCTGACGTGTTTCAATAAAAAAATAACTCACCAACGCTTTTAAGGGACCAGAAATAAATTGAAGGAACCAAAAACTTTTTTTTTACTTTATTTCCTTTATCGTAAAAAAACTGAGAAGAAGCTGTAAATTTTTCACAATAAGAGTACTTACTATGTAGAATCATTTTAGAAATTTTCGTGAAAGTATCACTTGTATTCACGAAAAAAAAGCATTTCTTCCAAAAAATATCAATTTTGCTCGTATGTTTTTGGCTCGTAATACTCAGAGATTCACGTTAAACTTAACCAAATTTTCAAAAATATTGACATCATACAAAAGAATCACAATACTACAATTTGGAATGAAAATATCGAAAATTTGATAGAATATGAAAATTCAAAGCAATACATTTTTTGTTAGCAATTTATAACCTTCATAAGTTTTGCACGCAGGTGTATGCGCCAAATTAAAAAAAAAAAAACAGTATAATCTTTAAAAATTTAGAAAGGTACCGGCGATCTAGTTAGCTGCATTTTAATAATTCTCGGGTGTACGATGGATTATAAATGACTGTTCACAAATGATCTGTCATTATCAGGAATCACACTGAAACGGTTGCAAGCTCGGGTTGCCAATTTGAGAACAACCCCTTACAGTTAAGGGTTGCAATTGCAATACCGGACCAAAAATGCAATACCGGTATTCGGTATTTTTAAAAGTCATATCGTAATACGATTTCGCAAAATTTATTGTACCGTTGCCATATTTCATACTTTTGTGCAAAATGTGCATTTTTATTTACTTATGAAAATTTATTGTGAAAAAATATTAATCAAGGAACAAATTTCATAGTAAAAAAGTCAGTAATAGTCAGAATTATAATACAAAGGGTTCGAAAATATGATATTTTCAAAAATATCGAAAATATCCGATATTTTGATATGTATCGGATATTTTGTGGTCAATGGGCTAAAGTGGTCATACGTCAAATAAATGGCTATAGCTTGGAAATAAATGTTCGATAGAGTGTGAAAATTTTATTTTAGGATAGGGCAGTTAGAAACTACATTTTGAATACAAAATTTTACAACTGGCTAAATTTTATTTGGTAAAATAAAATATTTTGTGTGAATATGAAATTTTTAAAATCTAAACACCTGTTTTAACTTCCTTGGGGCATTTTGTTTGTTAAAATCATGAACAGATTGACTGCAAGAGAAGCTTCCTTCATGTCTCAAGAACTCTTACCCATTAGCAGTTAGCTGAATCTATTTTGGATAATTTTTTAGAACAATTTAAGTAAAATGGGGTAAAGTGGTCATACTATTAGGCTTAACGAATATTGTTCTTCTAAAGTCACTTAATCTTTAAGTATGAGACAGACAGAAATGAAATATTAATTTCACTTAATATGTATTGTTTTTACAGTAAACAGGGTTAAATATACGTGTAGGCACGTATATATACGCATTCTTATAAATGCACCAATAAACGCGTAGTATATGGGTATATCTGCAATTGTTTCTCATCTATAAAGATATACATTCGACTATACACGCATATACCCACTTATACTCGTATATATACGAACACTTATATACTCATGTAGACACGTATATACGCTTACATACTCGAAACTCGAGCAGACACTTACACACAAGCGTATGATATACATGTATACAGGGTGAGTTTAACCTCTAGGGCAAATTCTTAAAGTGTGTAAGATTGGGGGAGAAGAAGCAAGAATCATAAGAAACATATGATCACAACTCTGCCGCACTACATGCACGCAAAGCCAGAAACTGAGGGATGCAAAACAGGTCACAAATTTATTACACAAAGACAATTTTACACAACATTTTAGGTCTTAAGAAAGTTTTATAGTGACTGATGAAATTTGTGGCCGGCTGCTGTAATACATACATCGCAATTACAAAGTACTCTCTGTTGCAATAATGAGATACCTGAAAAGCGTTTATCAGTCGCTGTGCCTTTGTTCCGATGCGTGTATTGGAGCTACTACAGGCAGTTACTTTTAGCATCTGCTCTAAATATTTCTGAAAAACCAAGATGTTGTGTAAAATCATCTTTGTGTAACTAATTTGTGACCTAATTTGCATCCATCAGTTTCTGACTTAGTGTGCCTGTAGCGCCTCAGCAACCATAAGTTCATTATGATTCTTTACTTCTTATCCTTCCCTCTTACACCCCTTTGTTTTTTGCCCCAGAGCTTGGATTCAATCTGTAAGCATACATGTATATTAGGAGATATAATCGTGTATACATACATGTACTGATATACACGTAAATGTACGTATATAAGTTTACACTGGTACATACACTGTTAACTTTGAAATACTCCATTTTCACTCTCCCTTGAAGGATGGAAGTGGCAAATGACACAATAATAAAAAATAAAAAAAAATTAATTTGAATTTTGACATCTTGAATTCAAATTATGTTTTTCGCAATCACGAGTGTGTGTATGTAGGCGTGTGTGTTTGTGTGTGGGGGTATGTGTGTTTGTGTGTAGGGGGTATGTGTATGTGTGTGTAGTTATGTGTGTTTGTGTCTGTGTGCTGGCATAAGTGTGTGGGTAGTTGTGTATATGAATGTGTGTGTGTGTGGGGGGGGGGGGTGAGGTATGTGAATGTGTGTGTGTAGGCATATGTGTTTGTGTCTATGTGCAAGCATGAATGTGCGGGTAGTTGTGTGTATGTATGTGTGTGTGTGTGCGTGCGTGTGTGTGTGTAGTTGTGTATGTATGCGTCTGTGTGTAGGACATGGATGCAACCTGGAGACGGCTTTCGCTATAGGAGCAGCATCGTGAGGACCCGGTCGACGGTGATGCTGCGGAGGGTGGCGGTGGGAAAATAAAAATATAGGACATCAAAACAGTCAAATGAGAACAATAAGCAATCGTGATTGCTCAGTAAAAAAAATTAATTTGAATTCTGAAATTTTGAATTCAAATTATGTTTTTCGCAACCACGAACTGAGACAGGACCCTACTCGTTGGAGTTATTGTTTCTAGAAACAGCTCCTCTCTCCCCCCCCCCCCGACAGCCTGCCTCTCCTCCTAGGCGGTTACGTGTGTATAGTTGTGTGTGTAAGTGTGTAGGCTTGTGTGTGTGCGTAGACCTGTGTGTATGCACGTAGGCGTGTGTGTGTGAGTGTGTGTAGGACATGGACGCCTCCGACCAGGAGAAGCGGATAGCTCAGGACCGGTGCAGCCGCGCCGCCTGCAGACGACGGTGGGCGGTGGTGCTGTAGAGGCTTCTGGTTCAAGCTGAAAAAGGCACGGAACATCAAAAACGGTCAAATGAGAACAATAAGCAATCGTGCTTGCTCAATAAATATCAGGTGAAAAAAGGCTTTTTAAAAAGCTTTTGAGTTTTATTGCAGCAAATGACTAATAGTTCGTAATCATTCCCATTGATG